>NC_069500.1:575297984-575440484 GCF_027579735.1 Bombina bombina | reverse complement strand
GATTCAACCATATATTAGATAGTATTACATTTGTTGGCTTACCTAACAAGGGTCTGGTTGTGTAAATCCCACACTGCAATGTTGCCATCACTACAACAGGAGAAGCAGACCTTAGAATCAGGGCTGATAGCCAGAGCATAGCAGGCAGGCGCGGATGAGGTCAGCTCTGCTTTTATACGTGGTGTGGGAGCTGCCAGGTCCCAAATGGATAACGTGCTGGCTTCCCCTCCAACAATCAGAGTGCATCCATCAGGCAGTAATTTACATGATCTAATATAGTTATCTCTGTTCTGTAAAAGAAAGATTGCCATTTTGCTTCTTACAATACTTTTAAGTAAATGTTTACTGATAGCATTGCATATAGGAACAATGATAAAACATGCAAACATATTAAAAGGAAAAATGCAGCTGAAAATGAATAGTAAATACGTGAGTCTCCTTTAGAGACATTAATAAGCCAATAATACATTTATTCTCAAGTAGCAAAATATGAAGTTCCTTATTTACTTTATAAAATTACACTTCTGTTCCCAATGCAAATATTACATATGAGCCAATACAAACTTCCGCTATTTACAGTGGAAGTTTATGATTAAAGATGGGGGAAACAAGCACCATTTAAATAAAATATATATATATATATATATATATATATATATATATATATATATATATATATATATATATATATATATATATAATCTCAATATCTAATTTTATTTTTCCTTAATTAAAAAATCCTTTGTGTTCATGGAACGTTTATCTCTAAAATTGGAAATAATTCAACTAGTTATTGCTAAATATACTTAGAGCATATGCAAAACAATTGACCTTAAAAAGACTTTGTAAATCATTTAACTGACTAAGACAAAGAAAAGTGTCAGAAGTGAAATATTTAACTTATAGATTTATATAAATATAAAACGGCTACAAAACAAATGTGGAGTAATGACTTTTTGAGGTACCAGATAATGAGCGAGGGAAAAACATAATTTATGCTTACCAGATAAAATCCTTTCCTTCCTGGCAGGGAGAGTCCACAACTTCATTCCTTACTATTGGGAAATACAACACCCAGCCACCAGGAGGAGGCAAAGACACCCCAGCCAAAGGCTTAAAATTGCCCTCCAACTTCCTCATTACCCCAGTCATTCTGCCGAGGGAACAAGGAAAAGTAGGAGAAACAGGGTATAAAAGGTGCCAGAAGAAATATTATAAAAAGGGAGCCACCCATACAAAAAATAAATTACGGGCGGGGTCGTGGACTCTCCCTGTGAGGAAGGAAAGGAATTTATCCGGTAAGCATAAATTATGTTTTCCTTCCATAAGGCAGGGAGAGTCCACAACTTCATTCCTTACTGTTGGAAAAACTCTACCCAAGCTCCATAGGACACAATAAATAACGGGAGGGAAGAGAAAAAATAGGCGGGCCCTATTCTGAGGGCACCACAGCCTGCAAAACATTTCTCCCGAAAGCTGCTTCAGCCGAAGCAAACACATCAAACTTATAAAATTTAGAAAAAGTGTGTAATGAGGACCAAGTAGCCACCTTACAAATCTGATCCATTGAGGCTTCATTCTTAAAAGCTCAAGAGGAAGACACTGCTCTAATGGAGTGAGCCATTATCCTCTCAGGAGGCTGTCGTCCCGCTGTCTCATAAGCTAAACAGATGACACTCCTCAACCAGAAAGATTGAATAGTCGTAGTAGCCTTCTGCCCCTTACGCTTCCCCGTATAGATGACAAAGAGGAAGATTGTCTGCATTCCTTAGTAGCCTGAAGATAGAACTTCAAGGCACGAACCACATCTAGATTGTGAAGCAAACGTTCCTCCGCTGGAGGATTAGGAAACAAGGAAGGAACAACAATTTCTTGATTAATGTTACAATTCGATACCAACTTAGGGAGGAACCCTAGTTTAGTGCGTAAAACCGCTATATCAGTATGAACAACAAGATAAGGGGGGATCACATTGCAAAGCAGAAATCTCAAACTCTGCAAGCAGAGCCATTAGCCAACAAAAAAAAAGAACTTTCCAAGATAACAATTTAAATGTCAACAGTATGCATAGGCTCAAACGGAGCCTGCTGCAAAGCACTAAGAACAAGATTAAGGATCCAAGGCGGAACCCCAGATCTAAACACGGTTCTGATCCTAGCCAGAGCCTTAAAGGACTGCACATACTCAGCCAATCTTTTGTGCAGTAACATCGACAGGGCCGATATCCGTCTCTTCAGGAAAGTAGCAGATAGGCCCTTTTCCAGTCCATCCTGGAGGAAAACTAAACTTCTGGCAACCTTAACTTTATACCAGGAAAAGCCACGCTCCTCACACCAGTACAAGAAAGTTCTCCACACTTTATGGTAGATACGACAAGTAACTGGCTTACGAGCTTGAACCAGAGTGTCAATAACACTCTGAGAACCCTCTTTTGGCTAAGACTAAGCATTCAATCTCCAGAGTGTCAGCCTCAGAGAATCTAGATTTTTATGAACGAAAGGACCCTGTATCAGCAGATCTCTGCGACAAGGTAAACTCCACTGAGGAGATGAGGACATCCCCACCAGATCCGCAAACCACGTGCTTCTCGGCCACAATAGAGCATTCAGAATCACAGATGTTCACTCCTGCTTGATGTGAGCCACCACACAAGAAAGAAGCAGTAATGGAGGAAAAAGATATATGAGACTGAACCTCCATTGTACTGATAGGGCATCTATCAATTCTGCCTGATGATCCCTCAACCTCGACCCTGTACCTGGGTAGCTTGGTGTTGAGATCTATCTCCGGCGTCCCCCACTCGCTGCATATCTCTGCAAACACCTAGGGGTGAAGAGACCATTCCCCTGGGTGAAAGGATTGTCTGCTGAGAAAGTCTGCTTCCCAGTTGTCCACACCCAGAATATGGATCGCTGACAGCGTACATTTGTGAGTCTCTGCCCACTCTAGTATCTGAGATACTTCTCTCATCGCCAAGGAACTTCTTGTTCCCCCTTGATGGTTGATATAGGCAACCGAGGTGATATTGTCTGATTTCAATCTGATAAACTGGGACAAACCTAGAAGGGGCCAAAAGCCCTAAAAGGCATTGAAGATTGCCCGGAGTTCCAAAATATATATTTTTTTATATATTTATTTATATCCAACAGTGCATACAAGTAAACCGTTTACATATCTTCTCATCGCACTGAGGACAAATGTCTTGCTACATATATGACAAAAAGAAAAATCAAGGACATTTGTACCAACAATAATAAACAGATAGCTTACTCGAATGCAATATCTTTAACGTACTACTAGCTGTTCAAATAGCTATTACTCATGTGATCTAAGTATACATTAATGGAAAATTATATTATAATTTCAACAAAATTAACCAACAAAATATCTTACTGTAATACAATTATATATTCACAAGCTTATACCAGCTGAAAAAAAAAATCCCCTTTTGGATAAATGAGGAGAGAAAAAAAAAAAAAAAAAGGTATGCTCTGCATTCAAAACAAAGGAAAACAAAGGAAGACAATAGGGTCATACACAACCTGCAGGATGTTGCATATCATCCTTTCTTTTAACCCCTTTTTAAATAGGAAAACTTTAATAGTCTAGAATATCTTGTGGTAGGAGTGGGCACTCGCCGACCCTCAGTCATTGTTATACGTCAGAGTTCTTAACACAGTTAAAAATCAACTATCAGCACTGTAGAGAAATCAAGACAAAAACAAAAAAAAAATACTCCGAGCCCGATCTCATCAACCCTCCTTGTATGTCTATCCTTCTGCCCCTTTAGAAGGTAGTTTCCTTTCTTGGATCCAAAGAGTGAGTGAATAGATTTGATTTTTTTAGCCCAGCAACAAATTGTAGCTGGACCTCCAACGTAAAAGAAGTAATAACATTTTCCCCATTTAAGCAGGTACTCTTTCAGCTTTTTGTCCGAAAAATAGGTCATCGCTATTTTCTCTAGGATGATTACATATGCAATTACTTTCTTGAAGGGTACAAAAGAGGAAGCCTTCTTGGCCTTCCAGTTTAATAAGATCAAATTCCGAGCTGTTTGGGGACTATTTACTTAACTGGGCGGGCATAATATAGACTCTGTTGATAAGTTTACAGTGTGATTCTTTCCATGCCACCGAAGTAGAAGCCTTTCCTGCCAATCCAAAACTTTCCTGTATGGTTTCCTGTGTTAACCTAGGAAAAAAAAACTGTTCCCAGCATAAGAGGAGAAGATTCAAATGTTTCTAGTCCAGGTCATTAATCAAAATGTTGTAAGGAAATAAAATGGAATATTTACTTTGTCTATAAAAATTTATCACGGGCTCCAGATTCCCAAGACTCCAGGAGAAGTTCGCCTTGCCTATGTACTCTGAAAGAAAAAGCAGCAATTGTAGATAGGCGAAAAAGTTAGGTTTGCGTAAGGATTAAAAATATTGATCGGAAGGGAGGACTCCCGAGTCCACAGACCTTCTGGCTTCTTGGCACCCCAAACTGCTCCCCAGCCCGAAAGGCTTGCGTCCGTAGTCATTCTCCCAGGATGGTCTCAAAAAGCAAGTGCCTTTGGGACAGATGATCTGGACAGTGTCACCAAGAGAGTGAGTCTCTCGACAGGCTGTCCAGCACAATCTGTTGAGACAGATCTGAATGGTCGCCATTCCATTGTCTCAGCATGCATAGTTGTAAGGGTCTGAGATGGAATCTGGCAAAAAGAAAGCTGTCCATGCAGGGCACCATGAGTCCAATTACCTCCATACACTGAGCTCCTGAGGGTCTCAAGAAGGCCTTGAGGGCAAGACATGCAGAAGCTAGCATGCAACGTGTGATCTGTGAGGAATATTCTCATGGAAATGGAGTCTATTATAGTTCACAGGAAATTCACCCTTGTACTTGGAGTAAGAGAACTCTTTTTCAAGTTTATCTTCCATCCATGTGATTGAAGAAGACTGAGAAGGGACTCCTAATGTTCTTCTGCTAGATGAAAAGATGGTTCCTGTACCAAGATATCGTCCAGGTAAGGCACTACCACAACACCTTGTGTTCTGGCAACAGCTAAAAGAGTCCCTAGAACCTTTATAAATATCCTTGGAGCAGTAGCTAGGCCAAACGGAAAAGCAATGAACTGGAAGTGCTGATCTAGAAAAGCAAACCTCAGGAACTGAAAAAGTTCCCTGTGAATTGGCACGTGAAGGTATGCATCCCTCAGGTCTATAGTCGTCATAAACTGTCCTTCCTGAACTAGAGGTAGGATTGACCATATTGTTTCCATCTTGAAAGAGGGGACATCCTATTTCCTTGAGATACAACCTCCAGGACCCAAGGATCCTGTACATCCTGGAACCAAGCGTCTGAAAAAAGAGAGACAGTCTGCCCCCTACTCCATCCGATCCCAGATCGGGAGCCACCCCTTCATGCCGATTAATTCCATCAGTAACTGTGGAGATAATGGAGTCTGGCCCTGGACCAAATAAAATCTTCCACTTGAAGGGAAGAGAAAGTAGTCTGAATTTAGAAGTCATATCCGCAGACCAAGACTTCGTCACAGATGGAGTTAGCCATTCTCGGTGCCTAAATTCTCTCCTGAATATCCTCGAGGTGAGTCTCCACCTCAATGAGCTCCGACAGAGTGTCACACCAGTAGGTAGCTGCTCCAGCAACCATGGCTACAGCTTCCGACAGTTGAAATAAAAACCCTGTATGTTGAAACATCTTCCTATGAAAATTTTCAATTTTTTTTTTTATTTATAGGCTCTCTAAACGAAGAATTATCCTCCAGAGGGATAGTAGTATGCTTAGCCAGCGCGAAAATGGATCTCCACAAATCTAATTGAGTCAGGAACCGGGAATCATTTTTTAAAAAGTAGCCGAGGGGGCAAAAGAAGTTCCTACTCTTTCCCATTCGTTACTAATAATGTTCGTCATCTTAACTGGCACAGGAAGTCAGGGGGCCCTTCCTATCTTCGTGAAACCTGTTTAATTTAGGGATCTTGGGCTCCTCAGGGAGTGTAGCCTCTGGAACCTCTAGAGTAGATAGAACCTCCTTTAGATTTAAAATTAAGCATCTGCGTTTTTTTATTAAAGGATGGCTCCTCCGCTGAAGGAGATTAAACCTTTTAACGCAGTTGAATTCCCTCCAAATTTTTCTGGGCTTTAACGCCGATGGACGGAATACAACGTCCTAACTAACCTGATGGCTTCCCTAATAGGATCGCGGTCTGGAGGGTGTGCCTAGCATCATAGGGACGCCCCCTGATGCGATCCCATCATTGAAATCTCGTGATCATGTGCACGATCCCGAGATCACCGCCAAACACCGCCAATTGTAACTGCGTGGAAAAGCCCTCTCCAGATGAAGGATTAGTTGAGCTGCGGGGAACTGCATGTGGAGCGGGTAATGTAGAGAGAGTAGTAATGTCTCGGGACCCAGATTCCTGAGAAGTAGACCGCTCAGAAGGGCTAATAGCAC
Organism: Bombina bombina; assembly: GCF_027579735.1. Taxonomy (NCBI): domain Eukaryota; kingdom Metazoa; phylum Chordata; class Amphibia; order Anura; family Bombinatoridae; genus Bombina; species Bombina bombina. The sequence goes on along the minus strand of NC_069500.1, from coordinate 575,434,024 downwards.
TATGAGTATTAGCAGGCTTGTCTCCCTTCTTAGACTTTAGTGTTTAGGCAAATGAAACAAAATTGAGCAGGTGGGCAAACTACAGCCTCCTCACAATATAAACAGGAATTACTAATCAGTACAGAAGGAGCGGAACCTTCTAATGTAGTATTAAGAGTCCTCCATAGCTTTGTATATACCAACAGGAGGACAATAAAAAGTAAACACTTTTTTAAAAAATGGCACCTTAATACTCCCAATGGCTGGGGCACTCACCACCTCCTAGACCCAGATAGCCAACAGTGAAAGCGATCTCCTTAGGAGTGATGTCTGCAGCAGGATCTTAAGAAATGAAAAAGGGCGCCAAGCTATTATGAGCTGCGTAACACTTCAAAAACGAAAGTGAAACCTGTTTGTTCCAAGCCAAAAACACACAGCCTATGAGCCTTAAAAAAAACTCACATTAATCAGTATAAAACCCCAAACTGTTCAAATCTCCTTGAAGGAGATATTAACCCCTGAACCTATTGAGGAATAAAAGGAGCCACACTGTGACCCTGTATAGCGTTTTACAATGTATATTTAAAAAAAAAAAAAAAAAGTCTTACCCTCCAGGATCCATGCTGTGGAACAGGCACAGCCTCTCAAGTGTGACAGTCTTGCAGCAGCGATTCTGACACTGACTTGAGTGTGTAGCAGCAAGCAGTGAAACTCATCAACACTGATTGCTCAGGAGCTGTTAGCGACAGTCTGGATCGGTTCGCAGAAAAACTTTCCCTGCATCTCCAGACTAACTTTCATCAATACTCTCACTGAGAGGTTGACATGATTACTTAAAACTCCAGTCCTTTCTCGAAGGGAACATACCCATACAGGACTATCCAAATCTTCTGACACTTCTCTGCCACCTCCAATAGTGACGAAAGGCAAAGAATGACTGGGGGATAGGCAAGTGGGAGGGAAATTTAAGCCTTTGGCGGGGGAGTCGTTTGCCTTCTCCTGGTGTCCAGGTGTTGTTTTTCCCAACAGTAAGGAATAAATTCGTGAACTCTCCCTGCCTTATGGAAAGAAAATAATATCTATCTGTCCATTTAAGGAACTAGCTGACAAACCTTTATCCAGACCTTTTTGGAGAAAGGAAAGTATCATAGGAATTTCAATTTTACTCCAAGGGAATCCCTTGGATTCACACCAACAGGTATATTTTTGCCATATCTTATGGTAAATCTTCCTAGTTACAGGTTTTCTGGCTTGAACCAGAGTATCTATGACTGTATCTGAAAACCCACGCTTAGATAGAATCAAGCGTTCAATTTCCAAGCAGTCAGTTGGAGACTAGATTTGGATGTTCGAACGGACCTTGGACTAGAAGACCCTGCCTCAAAGGTAGCTTCCATGGTGGAGCCGATGACATATTCACCAGGTCTGCATACCAAGTCCTGCGTGGCCACGCAGGGGCTATTAGAATCACTGAGGCCTGCTCCTGTTTGATCCTGGCTACAAGCCTGGGAAGGAGAGGGAACGGTGTAAATACATAAGCTAGGTTGAACGACCAAGGCGCCACTAATGCATCCACCAGTGTCGCCTTGGGATCCCTGGATCTGGACCCGTATCGAAGAACCTTTGCGTTCTGGCGAGATGCCATCATATCCATATCTCGAATGCCCCATAGTTGAGTTAACTGGGCAAAAACCTCCGGGTGGAGTTCCCACTCCCCCGGATGAAAAGTCTGACGACTCAAATAATCCGCCTCCCAGTTGTCCACTCCTGGGATGTGAATTGCAGATAGGTGGCAGGAGTGATCATCCGCCCATTTGATGATCTTGGATACCTCTCTCATCGCTAAGGAACTCTTTGTTCCCCCCTGATGATTGATGTACGCTACAGTCGTCATGTTGTCCGACTGGAACCTTATGAATTTGGCCTTTGCTAGGTGAGGCCACGCCAGGAGCGCATTGAATATCGCTCTCAGTTCTAAAATGTTTATCGGAAGAAGAGACTCTTCTCGAGACCATAGACCTTGAGCTTTCAGAGAGTCCCAGACCGCACCCCAGCCTAAGAGACTGGCGTCGGTCGTGACAATGACCCATTCTGGTCTGCGGAAACTCATTCCCTGAGACAGGTGATCGTGAGACAACCACCAGCGGAGAGAATCCCTGGTTACCTGGTCTACTTGAATCTGGGGAGACAAGTCTGCATAGTCCCCATTCCACTGATTGAGCATGCACAGTTGTAATGGTCTTAGATGAATTCGAGCAAAAGGAACTATGTCCATTGCTGCAACCATCAATCCTACTACTTCCATGCACTGAGCTATGGAAGGCTGAAGAATAGAGTGAAGAACTTGACAAGCATTTAGAAGCTTTGACTTTCTGACCTCTGTCAGGAAGATCTTCATTTCTAAAGAATCTATTATTGTTCCCAAAAAGGGAACTCTTGTTGACGGAGACAGGGAACTCTTTTCTACATTCACCTTCCACCCGTGAGATCTGAGAAAGGCTAGAACAATGTCTGTATGAGCCCTTGCTTTGGAAAGAGACGACGCTTGGATTAGAATGTCGTCTAGGTAAGGTGCTACAGCAATGCCCCTCAGTCGTAGAACCGCTAGAAGGGACCCTAGCACCTTTGTGAAGATTCTGGGAGCAGTGGCTAAACCGAACGGAAGAGCCACAAACTGGTAATGTTTGTCCATGAAGGCGAACCTCAAACTTATGATGATCTTTGTGGATAGGAATATGCAGGTACGCATCCTTTAAGTCCACGGTAGTCATATATTGACCCTCCTGGATTGTTGGTAAAATTGTCCGAATGGTTTCCATTTTGAAAGATGGAACTCTGAGGAATTTGTTTAGAATTTTTAGATCCAGAATTGGCCTGAAAGTTCCCTCTTTTTTTGGGAACTACAAACAGGTTTGAGTAAAAACCCAGACCTTGTTCCGCTGTTGGAACTGGGTTTATCACTCCCATTTTTAATAGGTCTCCTACGCAATGTAAGAATGCATGTCTCTTTATCTGGTCTGAAGATAAGCGAGACATGTGGAACCTTCCCCTTGGAGGAAGTTCCTTGAACTCTAGAAGATACCCCCTGTGAGACTATTTATAGTGCCCAGGGGTCCTGAACGTCTCTTGCCCAAGCCTGAGCGAAGAGAGAAAGTCTGCCCCCAACTAGATCCGGTCCCGGATCGGGGGCTACCCCTTCATGCTGTCTTGGTAGCAGCAGCGGGCTTCTTGGCCTGTTTACCCTTGTTCCAGCCTTGCAATGGTTTCCATGCTGGCTTAGGCTGGGAAGAGTTGCCTTCTTGTCTGGAGGCCGCAGAGTTAGGATTCGGTCCGTTCCTGAAATTGCGAAAGGAACGAAAATTAGATTTGTTCTTAGCCTTGAAAGGCCTATCCTGTGGGAGGGCATGTCCCTTTCCACCAGTAATGTCTGAAATAATCTCTTTCAATTCCGGCCCGAAAAGGGTCTTACCCTTGAAAGGAAGATTAAGCAATTTATTCTTGGACGACACAAACCCTGAATTTTTCGCCGCTAACTTAACCAATTGGAAAGCGGCATCCAAAATAAAGGAATTAGCCAACTTTAGTGCGTGAATTCTGTCCATGACTTCATCATATGGAGTCTCTTTTTGGAGCGAATTTTCTAGTTCCTCAAACCAAAAATACGCTGGCGAGGTGACAGGAATAATGCACGAGATTGGTTGAAGCAGGAAACCTTGCTGAACAAATATCTATTTTAGCAATCCTTCCAATTTTTTATCCATAGGATCTTTAAAAGCGCAACTGTCCTCAATAGGAATAGTTGTGCGCTTAGCCAACGTTGACACTGCCCCCTCAACCTTAGGAACCGTTTGCCATGCGTACCTTCTGGGGTCAACAATGGGGAACATTTTCTTGAATATAGGAGGTGGAACAAAAGGTATACCTGGCTTTTCCCACTCCTTAGTCACTATATCCGCCACCCGCTTGGGTATCGGAAAGGCATCAGCGTGCACTGGGACCTCTAAGAATTTGTCCATCTTGCACAATTTCTCTGGACTTACCAAAGAATCACAGTCATCAAGAGTAGTTAGAACATCTCCGCGCCCTGCTTAAGGAGGTCCTAACTTAAAATTAAATGTTACGACATCAGTGTCTGCCTGCTGAGAAACTTTTCCTGAATCAGAAATTTCCCCCTCAGACAGGCCCTCCCTCACTGCCAATTCAGATTGATGTGAGGGTATAACTGATAAATTGTCCTCAGCGCCAACATGCTCATCTTCTGTATTTAAAACTGAGCTGTCACGCTTTCTAGGGTAGGATGGCAGTTTGGATAACAGATTTGCTATAGAATTATCCATTACTGCTGTTAACTGTTGCATAGTAACAAGCATTGGCGCGCTAGATGTACTAGGTATCGCCTGCGCGGGCAAAACTGGTGTTGACACAGAAGTAGAGGATGAGGAACTACCCCCACTACCTTCATTAGAAGAATCATCTTGGGCAATGTTATTCAATGTGGCAGTACTGTCCATACTTTGTTTGGACGCTATGACACAATTTGCACAAACATTAATTGGGGGAACCACCTTGGCTTTCATACACACAGAACATAAGCCATCTGAAGGTATAGACATGTTAGACAGAATTTGGCAGGCTAATAATGTAATAACAGCGTTTTTAAAGAAAAGCGTTACTGTCCCTTTAAATAATAAACAGGCACACTTTATTTCTGATATATTGAAAAACAATGAAGGCAATGTCCGATTTTTACAAAATTTTCACCCCAGAGTCCTAATGCCCTGAAAGTATTGCACACCAAGTTTCAAGACTTTAACCCTTAAAATAAGCAAACCAGAGCTATTTGTTCAATTAGACAATTTTAGTACACTACAATCACAGCCACAGCCTTGCTGCGGCTTTTTACCTTCCCTGAGAGTTATTCAGCAATGAAATAAACTTTCCAGAGTCCGTTTTAGTATGCCACAGGACCCCTCACATGAAGCTGCAAGCACTGCCATGGGAGTAAACTGCGCAATTGAGGCGCGAAAACGGGGCCTCCTTCCTCTGCATACCAGAGTGAAGGGGCCTTCCTGACTGAAATAGCCGTCTAACTCAATGCCAGGCGATAAAAAACATTGCCAAAAGTGCTTATAAGTGCACAAAACACTCTAAATGCCATTAAAATATGAAATAAAACAATCGATTTAGCCCACAATAGTGTCAACCAGTGTATAGCCCATTTGTAAGCCTTAATCTGTTATGAGTCTAAGAAAATGGCTTACTTACCCCTTAAGGGAAAACTGACAGTCTTCTACCATTAACATGTCTTGTTAGAAATATGACTGACCATACCTTGAGCAGAAAAGTCTGCAAACTGTTCCCCCCCAACTGAAGTTCTCTGGGCTCAACAGTCCTGCGTGGGAACAGCAATTGATTTTAGTTACTGCTGCTAAAATCATACTCCTCTTTAAACAGAACTCTTCATCCTTTTCTGTTTTAGAGTAAATAGCACAAACCGGCACTATTTTAAAATAACAAACTCTTGATAGAAGAATAAAAAACTACAACTAACACCACATACTCTTTACCATCCCGTGGAGATGCTACTTGTTCAGAGCGGCAAAGAGAATGACTGGGGGGCGGAGCCAGAGGGGGAGCTATATGGACAGCTCTTGCTGGGTGCTCTCTTTGCCATTTCCTGTAGGGGAAGAGAATATCCCACAAGTAAGGATGAAGCCGTGGACCGGACACACCAATGTTGGAGAAAATATATATTTTCTGTAGTTCTAAAATACTAAGAGCATAATTTATTGTACTAAATATCCTATGGCACAAAGACAAATGCAACTTGTATGCACAGATCTATAGAAGCCTGCGTAAGATCTACCAATATTAAGCTCTAAGAACATTTATCATCACTTAAAAGGGACATGAAACCCACATTTTTTTCTTTCATGATTTAGGTAGAACATACAATTTTAAACAATTTTACAGTTTACTTCTAATATCAAATTTGTTTCATTCTCTTGGTATCATTTGTTGAATGAGCAACCATGCACTACTGGTTTCTAACTGAACACATGGGTGAGCCACTGATAATCAGTATATATATATATATATATATATATATATATATATATATATATATATATATATATATATATATATATATATATATATATATATATATAATAGCCACCAATCAGCAGCTAGAACCTAGGTTCTTAGCTGCGTCTGAGCTTACCTAGATAAACCTTTCAGCAAAGGATAACAAGAGAAGGAAGCAAATTTAATAATAGAAGTAAATTAGAAAGTTTAAAATTGTATGCTCTGTCTAAATCATGAATGTCTACTTTTGACTTTACTGCCCCTTTAATGGTGAATATCCCTGCAGCACTGATTACATTCCATCGAAAAAGAATTTGTATATCAGCTAGAATTGAAATCTTTTTTAACAGGATGGTCTAATGCTAAAATAAATTCTTATTTTAGCATTCACGACTGACAAGCTGTTTCTTTAGTTATGTGTTTAACATTTTTTGTGGGGTTTAAAGTCCTGCTCAAAGTCACAACACATTACATCATCCAAGCAGTACAACATCAGCGGTTTGTGGCTTACTGTGAATGTGGCTCTAACTTGGCTCACCAGCTGTTTTCTGCTCAGGAGTTGCAACGTGTAAGGCAAGGCATTAAATCTAAATGCAGATTTAGCAATGAAATACTAGAGCTAAAATAAAACGCTGAAACAAATTAGAGCAGTTTATTTTAGCATTAGAAAATTATCAGACCCTAGAAAACATCAAGAAGGCCACTATATGCAAATTAAAATAATTTAAAGAGACAGTAAAGACAAAATTAATCTCATGATTCAGATAGAGCATGATATTTTAAAACAACTTACTTTTATTAAATTTGCTTTGTTCTCTTGGTATCTTTGTTGAAATGCATACAAAGGTAGGTTTAGGAGCATCAATGCACCACTGGGAGCTAGCAGCCGATTGGTGGCTGCACATATATGCCTCTGGTCATTGTCTCACCTAAAGTGTTAAGCTAGCTCCCAGTAGAAAAGTTGCATTCTCCAGTTAAAAGGGCCATTACAGTTTAAAAAAAAAAAAAAAAAAAAAAAAACATGCTCTAATCAGTTAGTCAATATTACTTGCTCTATCAACCCTAGAATACCAGCAAAATGGTTGAGTCCCGAGTGGTATTTCTACTGTGTGTTTAGAGTGCTGCTGGTCCTGTGCAGTAAACACAGCTAATTCACAGCTAATTCAGCACGACTGACGCTGTTAATTGGATCAGCAGTTTTCTGCAAGTTCTGAGCGGTATTTCAACTATGTTTAACCACTTTTGCCAGTGTTACACACAGTCTAGGGCTCATAGTCTGAAAATTACATGCTTGCTCTAATTGAATATACAGGCCCTTTAAATGACAAATAAGGAAAAAAAACTCTTTGCAGAGTTTTACACAGATGTCAGACTGGAAAGCTTTTTCCTCACACATTCTATCCTTGTATGCCAGTTCCTTATCACTTACCAAGCAGTCCAGCTGAGAGACGGGGCTTTTGTTGCCAGGTTGGCTTATATCCCATACTTTAACGCATCCCTTTCCACCCGTGTACACGTGTCTTGTAGGGTTGCTAATAGTAACTGCACAAACTACTTCTCCGTGATTTAGTGTGTTTATTTGCCGTGCATGTCGAGGGATTAAAGGGCCAATCAATGCATCTGGAGGGAAGGGGACCGGCTGCATTTGACCATCGGCGGTAACATGAAATGAATAGGCCCTAGAAACAAGATTAAAATAATATTTTTAAAAATATAGCTCCATTAAAAATGATTTACACATTCATACATTTTTTTATTATTATTATTATTAAGGAAATAGAATTATTATTTCCCTAAATATTTCTGGCCAATGATGAGGAAAAATAAAAAAACAATTTTCAGATTTGAATAAGACCCCTCCCCCTTCCTACTGTTGATAGAAAAAGCGGCAAACATGCGGGATGCTTAATGAAACACCAAAACACTGTCTCTGCAGAAGATATCTAAATTAAGCTTTAGTAAACCTATACATTCTAAAGTAAAACTTCCATGACTCAAAGATTGTACTATGTCAAAAAAAAACATCAAATTTACAGATTTTTCTTAGTATCCTTGGTTGGAACTTTGCTCTTTTCCATGAAAGCATATTGAAGTAGGCCCAGGAGTGTGCACAAGACAAAGGGAAATAAAGCCCCAATTTTTTCTCTCATGATTAAGATAGAGCATGTGATTTTAAACAACTTTACAATTTACTTGATAAACTTTTCTTCGTTCTCTTGGTATCTTGTTGAAAAGCAGGGTTGTATGCTTAGGAGCTGGCCCATTTCTAGAGCACTATATAGCAGCACTATTTCTTGCCATGCAGTGCTCCAGATCCCTACCTAGGTATTACTGAAAAAAAGCAAATTTGATAATACATTTGATAAATTTGATAATAGAAGTAATCTGTCAGAATCATAAAAGAAAAATGTTTGGGTTTCATATCCCTTTAAGTACTATATGTATAACTATTACACGTGGTGCACAACTCATGTGCATGCTCCTGTGACTACCTCTATAACTGAGGATACAAAGTATGCCAAAAGAAAAAGGTATATAAAAGTATAACTCTTTTCTAAATTGTAGGCTTTATCAAATTTATCAAAAGTTAAATTTAGAATTCTGTGTCTGCTCAACACTGCTGCTTTACATTTGTCACATCAGACGAGATGCTTGGAGACTACTCTTGTAGATAGAGCATGAATAGGTGTCTTATTTAATGGGTACCAGACAACTGCCCTGGAATTGTACTCTTTTCTGGAATGCCAAGTAGTTTATCAGAACAATCTATTGTTTTGCTGAGATAGGAAGACAGTGAATTACTTCCAAAGTATAAAACCATTTAGTAGCTTCTTATCAGAATATAAAAAATAAAATGAAAGGTGACATTTCAAGAAGCATGAAACTTACACCACCTCTTATACGTTACTGGTACTAAACAAAGAAATACCTTGTTCTGATGGAAAACCTAATAAAGCAAATGATAGAATGGTGTCTACTGCACGACTACCAAATGTAATAAATGAGAGCTTTAGAAGTTTCTCATGGAGACACCTAGACTTACTGTAAGGCCAAAAATGCACCACTGCTTTAAATAATTGGGAGAAGAGTGTGTTCTGGTACCATATGGCACAATAGTTAGCAACGCAGATGTAAACCTTCACAGCACTGGACAGAGAGCACTCGTGAACCAGTCATGTACAAACTAAAGGACATGATGTACAGAATATAAGGATTCTATGGGAAGAAAACGTAAAATTAGGCTGAAAATCTAAATACATTACAAGCTTGCAATACTGTACAACATGATCAGAAAAATCAAGCCTTCTTTATGGTGAGGCTCAGCCTCCAAGTCCAGAGCGAAAGAGCATGAAGTGTATTAGTAAGAGTACAAGGAAGTCTATACTCCTCTTTATAAGGATGGTCACAAAGGGATGCCTTGGGAAGTCTGGCAAAATTGGCACCTACTACTGTTCTTTTAAATATTTTAAAAATAAATAAAAGAGCGAAAAATGAGTAAACCCTATATCTACTGAAAATCTCAGCGTGTGGTCAAGGTATTTGCTGCAAATACTTCCATAAATGGAAACCAAGTGGCAACCTTCAAGATTTAATGATGGAAGTCAGACATTGCACATATTACAGTTATTCATAAAACCTGAATAAGATTAAGAATTGTGCCGTTAAAAACCTATTCACTCATAACGACCTTTTGGACACAAATAATCTGCTAGACAAATGCTTGCCCTGATGGTAAACAGATGTGATATCTTGAATATTTGTTTCCTCCCAATGCAGAGTCCTCCTGGTTGAGATCAACCACCAAACAGTTTAAAGTGCCTTCTTAAAGGGACACTAAAGTCAACATTAAACTTTTATGATTTAGATAGAGTATGCATTTTTAAGAGACTTTCCAATGTACTATTATCAAATTGTGCACATTCTTTTTACATACACCCTTTTTTAGGCACTAGTTCCTACTGAGCATGTGCACAAGTTCATAGAGTATACTTATACTAGTCTGAGATTGGCTGATGGCTGTCACATGATACAGGGGCACGGCAAATGGGGAAAAGATAAATTTGACTGAAAATAAATAAATAAATCTACTGCATATTTCAAATTCAGAGTGTTATTGCATTATCTTTATATTATACACTTGTTAATTGTGCATTTCTACTGTATTTAGTGGTCCTTTAGGGTTTATGTGGGATATATGTGCCTCTGTTGCCTTTCACTACCTTATTCTTCAGGTAATAAAAGATGGGCAAGCATTATGTTTAGTGGAAAAAATACTAGTAGCAGATAAACAGGAAATAGTGAATTGAAGGGGCCAACATGATTAGCTGCAAAGCGGTAAGTGCAAATTTAAAAATAAATAGTGGGGGGAATATATATATATATATATATATATATATATATATATATATATATATATATATATATATATATATATATATATATATATATATATATATATATATATATATATATATATATATATATATCCCATCTCACTTTGTTGAGCAAATGATTCAACACAAAGGCAGTTAGGTGCATGCTCAAAAAAGATGTTCACTGACCCGAATCCAAATTTATCTAAAACTAAGGATTATATAAATGCATAAAATAATGTGCTTCACTTATACACATCCTTACGGCAACTAGAAAAATTTAAAAGCCTAGTGTGGGGGGGGGGGGGGGAGCTCACCTTTTAACACCAACTTCCATTTTTTTGCATTTCTTAACTCACTATTCACTCTCCTTTACATCTAAAGCAGGGGTTTTCAAACCTATCTTCAGGGCTTCCTAACAGGCCAGACATTCAGGATATCTGAACTGGAGCACAGGTGAAATAATCAGCTGATTAACATTGTTATTAACATGCTCCCAACCCAAGGTAACCCTGAAAATCTGGCCTTTTAGCGAGGGCTGAGGACTGGTGTTAATACCCCTGATCTAACAGAACTACTTGAAGCTGTAATGAATGGAAGTGCATAGAATCTGTCACCACCACCTCGCCTCTCACATAGCAACACTTTAATCCTTGTGTAAAAATACAATTTACTTGGTTCCAAAGAGAAATTATAATATAGTAGTGACAAACGCAAGAATACAATTAACTTTGACTATGCTGTCACTAAAAAAAAAAAAAAAAAAAGGTATGGCCCCTTCTATAATAATAGTACAACAAACATATCTACTTACGGTTTTCCTCCAGGAATTCCAGCTAAGTTTGGAGGCATTCCAGGTACTCTCATGTGTGGAGGCGGATCAAACCCAACCTTTGTAAAAATGAGGAAAAAATGAATCTACTTTATTTTCATTTGAATGCATGTTCAGATTCAAAGGCCCTTTTTGGGGGAACACTAGCAACATTATGATTTAAGAACCTCTTTGAGCACAAGTGAGTTAATCAGGGCATCACTAACACTCACTGCTTGTTCACAGTCTAAATTGAGGAGGATTTAGGACTCATTAAGCAAGTGACTGATTGGCACACATTGGATTGGAGCATATCTGGAGTTAATTCTAATTGGTGATCTATACTATCAAAAACTCTGCTTTGATTTGCATACGTTCACACCTTAGGTATTCACACTTCATAGAATATCTTATTTAAAAATAAAAATCTTGACAAATCTAGATTTCCAGACAAATCATTAGCCTACAATAAATTAATTTTACTCACCATAGGGGATCGTCCATAAGCAACCACAGCAGCGGCCGCAGCAGCTGCACTCATCTGCGGTGACATGTTGTGCAAGCTTGCATATGCTGCTCCTGGACTGGTCAGCTCACCATTCATGCCCCCATGAGGTACCATGCCAAAATGTGTGCCATAAGGGCCAGGTACTGCCAATGGTGTTCGTAAACCTGCAGCAGCTTTGTCCCAAAAAAAAAAAAAAAAAAATGATATATATATATTTATATATATACACATATATATATATATATACATATATATATATACATATATATATACATATATATATACACATATATATATATACATATATATATATACATATATATATATACATATATATATATACATATATATATATACACATATATATATACATACATATATATACATACATATATATACATATATATATATACATATATATATATATATATATATATATATACATATACATATATATATATATATATATATATATATATATATATTATACATACATAAAAATTAATTTTCTTGGCATGCAACATTGGATAGGCTGCCTAGTTATTTATTAAGGTTTGGTACAAGACTGCTTCACCAGTGAGCAGGTGAAATATTTGTGTTTTTAATATTTTGTGTCAGACAATTCCAGTGAGTTTTACATGATATAAAGTGTAAATATTACACTTCCAAGCTACTTCCCAACACATTATACATACTAAATAGAATATATCCGAACACACATTAAAACCAACCCTATTAAAAGAAACATTTGCTGTCTAAATAACAGTGGTTATCTTTAAAAGCTCAACAAAAATTTATAGCAGCTGAATTCCACCTCTCCACAATCCTCCTTTCACCCCCCTCTTTATTCGTGTTACGTGGTCTGTTCTTTGTTTACATATTTAGTCGCCTCTGGCAAAACCAAAGATAAAGGTTAAGAAATCTGGAATTAATCATCTTCTAGGCCAGACTTCTGAATTTTAATAGGCCTTTCACAAAAGAAAATAGATTTCTTCAAGGATTTACATGAAAGAACTTGCATGTGAAAGTAAACATTGCCGCCTTCGTTTATTGTATGCATATAGCAAATATTAACTAACTGGAACTGGGAATTATGGGTTTGAGAATGGCATTACACTGAAAATAAGAAGATGGATATCTTCTATATGCTTTTCTAAAAATTGGAGTATTTGGAATTAAAATAAAGCCAAGTGTAAACATTCTGACTGAAAGTGGTGCAGCTGCAGAAAATGGAGAGTAAACATCTGTTATTCATCATGCCTCTCTGCTGGGAGAATAGGAGAAGGACATTTAGAATTCATAGGGTATTACGTAGGTAGCATATGTAATGCAAACAAAGCACAGAGAAGGGCATTCTTACCAGCTTGGTTAACTAGAGGGTCCATGGATGGAGGCTTGCCAAGGCCCGGTCGCAGCCCCGACGTTGCACTTGTGCCGGGAGTCGGCACATCACTTCGAGGAGTTGGCGTGCTTGATTTCAGAACAGGCGTGCTGGCTTTTTCATGCTAGTATCATTAAACAAATTAAAAGAGTATTATTTTTAATCCAGGCCATATTACACAATTTATCACAACAGCAGCTGGGATACTGGGCATCTATTACCCACTGCTTCAGCCAATTTTCATAAATCCACACAATGTTGTCAGCATTAACTTGTGAGAAAGAAATGTTGACCTTTAATTCTCCTGCCAAAATAAAAACTCAGTTCTGTAGAAAGAGTCACACGTATTTCTTGCTCCAGCAGTATAAAGAGATGGTTTCTAACTAATTTATAAGCCTGCATATAATTTCCTCAATGTGGTCTTTTCACACAGCTTGACAAATTAAGGACTATCTGGCACAAAATCACATTCTGCAACCAGAACACTTACAATTGGCCTAGTAAGTTGTTGCAAAAATAAAGGTCTCATGAATTTGCCATCACTTAATTCAGGGATCAAAGCCAAGTTAGCATTACATTGAGAGTGGTTCAATTTTCCATTGCAATGCATTCAAGACCTTAATAGATATTATAAGGACACTTTATGACTATATTGAAACTGTACACCATACCAAGTCAAAAGTCAAAGACACAAATCACACATGAATCATTATCAGTCCATAAGGTAATTAGAAAACTTGTTCAAAGATGACAAGACATGTAAGATGACTTGCAACAATAATTAGTATTACTAGAATTCTCAGCATTCACAGTCAGCATTACAATATGCATTTAAAGTCTATATAATATAAAACGTATCATTTTTACATCCAAGTGGCTACAAAATTATATAAAACATAAGACCTAATATTTTATTATTTAGAAATGTGCTATTTTGCTTTTGAATCCCTCTAGGACAGTGCTTACAAAAAATAAATATATTTTTAACCCAGTTTAGCTTGTACACTTGATACAGGTGAAATCGGAGCCATATATGAGATAAAACAGAATCATGTGAAATCGGTTGACAACAACATGCACTGCTGTGAAGTAAAAGATTACAGATAATGCAATGTTCATAGAAGAAGCAAGCTACTTTAAATAGCAACTAAAAAAAAAAAACAACATGTTCAATGCATCTGGTAATCTATATTGATGAGCAACAAATGACTTTGGAATCCCTACATCAAAATCAAAGTCTGGCATTTTATACTTGTAGTGTCCTTGTAACTCAATATTAAAGCATAATACAGAATCAAGCAACAATACTTGTAGCAAATGTCAAGCAAATTCATGTTGAGCATATCTATATATGACCATTTTGAGAAATTTCAACATTTGCCAAACAGCTGGAGCAATAACTATGCATGTGACTTCCTACTGCTGTAGCCTGCATGCACAACATGACACTCGTGTCACTGAGCACATCATACACCAATACTAATGGAATACGTTTTTTAAATTCTTCAAATCATATTTTAATGGTCCTGCTACATTTAAAAAAATAAAAAAAATAAAAGAAAAAAATCAGAAATCACAGCAATATAAAATAAAATGGCTAAGGAAATGACAAGCTCACAATGTCTTTTAAACTGTATGCTTCTAGTACTTTACCATAATCATTTCTTTCGATTTTAAAGACGTGGAGCTGCCTGAAGAAGCTGTGGAAGCTGGACTGCTAGAAGCATCTTTTTTCATCAATCGGCTTTTGTCAATACCATTTTCACGTGGCGAGTGTGCAGGGCTTGCTCTTGGGGAGGAGGGGTCCTTGAAGGAAATACAAATATATGGGGGTTCTTGCTGGGCAGCTTAAAAATACTTATTTATGAACTTTGGAAATTGTCTATTTATACTTGAAAAGTCTCTTAAAGTAACATGCTCTGGTCTTACCCATGAAAGTTCAATTATGTCCCTTTAAATTTACTTGCATCATCAAATTTATTTTGTTCTCTTGGTACTTTGTTGTTAAGCATACCTAGGTAGGCTCAGGAGCAGCAATGCACTAGTGGTAGCTAGCTGGTAATTGGTGGCTAAACACACGCAGATAATGATTTGCATCCTTTTTGCTATAAAATATTTACTTTTTTTTTTTTAATAACATATTTTGGATACCAAAAACGGATATACCTGTGCGGAATAAACCCACTTTTTATGCTTCTGGGACTATATAACCGGTATACTATACTACAGTATATTTGCATTTCTTTCTAGTTTAATACATTTATATTGCACAGCATGATTAAAAGGGACACTGAACCCATTATTTTTCTTTCATGATTCAGATAGAGCATGCAATTTTAAGCAACTTTCTAATTTACTCCTATTATCAATTTTTCTTCGTTCTCTTGCTATCTTTAATTAAAAAGCAGGAATGTGATGCATAGAAGCCGGACCATTTTTGGTTGAGAACCTGGGTTACGCTTGCTTATTGGTGGGTAAATGTAAGCCTCTAATAAGCAAGCGCTATCCATGGTGCTGAACCTAAAATGAGCTGGCTGCTAAGATTTACATTCCTGCCTTTAAATTAAAGATAGCAAGAGAACAAAAAATGGATAATGGGAGTAAATTGGAAAGTTGCTTAAAATTTCATGCTCTATCTGAATCATGAAAGAAAAAAATTGGGTTCAGTGTCCCTTTAACTGATTTTCTTCTCTACAGGCCCCATTAATCATGACAGGCTGCTTCTTAAAGGGAAAGTAAAGTTTAAATTTTATAAATCAGGGCATGCAATTTTAATCAACTTTCCAATTTACTTGTTTTATTTAAATTCTCTTTGTATCCTTTGTTGTTGCACTACCAGGAACCAGCTGCTGATTTTGGGCTGACTAGACATGCCTCTTGTATGACTCACCCACTGTATTTGGCTAGTATTTCTGCTCCTACTACAATGGATACCAAGAAAATGAAGCAAATTTTATAATAGATTGGGAAAGTTGCTTAAAATGGTGTGCTCTAATTTTCTGTATCATGTCCCTTTAACTAGTGGTTTGCAGGGTTGCACGGCCGAGCCTTCACCTCCAGGGCTCCAAAATGAAAGAAAAGGCGATTTAGTCAAAGGCACAAGGCCAACTTTAAACAAAGGGGGGGGGGGACTACCAAACATAAAAGTCAAATAAGTTTACCTCATTGGATACATCAACAACTAAATTATCGTCACTTTTGTCCCCGTCACTGTCCTATGCAAAGAAAAAGAAAAGTAAAAAAAGTTCTGTTATAATTGCACAATTCACTGAGAATGCAGTAAAATAATATAAGATACAATATTTCTGAAAAAATGTATTCTATTCCTCAGCATTAAATGTATGCTTAGTATACAGACTCATTTCATCTCACCCATGCTAGCCGTTTCAACGACATAAAGGACACTTAAGAAATGATCAGCTGCTTCCACAAATTAAGTTATCCTCAAGCAGTTGGGGTATTAAATGTCAGTTAATTTAACCTCATTCATTTGAATATACATACGTATTATATAAAAAAAAATTAAAAAAATAACACCACAACTCAAACTACTCTGCTAGGAATAATATACAACATTATGCCTTAAAGAGATATTGTGAACCAAATTCAGATAGAGCATGCAATTTGAAGCAACTTTCTCATTTACTCCTGTTATCATTTTTATACTTGGATACATCTCTGATTTCAATGGAGATATTTATTGTATGATGGAAATAGTGATACATTCACCAGGAGTGTGGCTTAAAACAAATCTGAGTACTGAGGCACATCTGTTTGTTTTAACTGCACAGAAGCAGGTTACATTACTTTTGGCATATTTTGTGGTTCTAAAGTTAGCAAACTTATCACCACTCCCTAAAATAGGGTGAGGAATTTGTAGTAAAATCCAGCTGAAAAAGGATGAACTTTCTTTAGAACTCTAGTTTCTTTGTTCTAAATGTTCTGCATATTCTGGCAAAGTTCTGAACTTAGAGCTCTACCTGGCATCTTCCATCATATCACTGTACTCACTGCCTTGTAAGAGACATTCAGAAACAGTAGCCACTATTCCCGATAGTCCCTCCATTCTGAGTAAGCACCAATACTGGACCATGAAAACACTTTCCCTGTAAAACTAAACAAACCCCAATCTAAATGGCAAAAAAACTTTTCCCAATGCCTGCCTCCAAATGGCCAGAACCCCCAAAAATATATAATTTATGCTTACCTGGTAAATTATTTTCTTTCTTGGTAGTGAGAGTCCACAAATGACTATTCATAACATATGGGAAATACCTCACCTGTCCACCAGGAGGAGGCAAGGACACCACCAAACAGAGAACTGAAATATCCCTTCCACTTTCCCTAGCCTTTCAGTAGTTCAAGCTGAGGATAAGTAAAATTAGAGAGATAAAAGGGGTAAAGAGGTGCCATAAGACTGCCGCCACTTCACTATTCAGGGCGGGTTCGTGGACTCTCACTGCCAATAAAATAATTAGGTAAGCATAAATTATATTTTCTTTCTAATGGTAGTGAGAGCCCACAAATTCCTATTCATAACATATGGGAAACCAATACTCAAGCTGTGTAGTCCACGAAAAATTTAGGGAGAAAAAAATAGGTAAGGCAGTTCCTAAGTACTAGGCACCACCGCCTGAAGAACTTCTCTCCCAAAGGAAGCCTCTTCTGAGGCAAAAACATAAAACCAAATTACATTTTGTGAAAGTATGTACTGAAGATCAGGTAGCAGCCTTGTAGATCTGTTCAACTGAAGCCCCATTCTTGAAGGCCCAGGAAGTAGACACTGCCTTATTCAGGGATGGAGGCAAACAACAAACAAGGAAGATAATGGACCAAATTCCTTGGTAGCATGTAGATAAAGCTTTAAAGCTCTAACAATATCCAGATTATGCAACAACCTCTCCTTGGAGGAAGAAGGATTTGTACAAAAAGTGAACAACAATTTCCTGATTGATATGAGTTGAAACTACCTTAGGGTTTGTTTGTTTTTTTACCTCTTTTCCCAAAGAACAGCTTTATCCGAATAGAATACCAGATAAGGCGGATCCCACTGGACAGAAGTCAATTCCGAAACTCTATGAGCAGAGGAAATTGCTAACAGAAACACTTTCCAAGATAATAACTTGATATCAATAGAATGCATAGGCTGAAACTGAGCATGTTGAAGAACTCTAAGAACAAGATTAAGACTTCATGGAGGAGCAATAGGTTTGAAAACAGGTCTAATTCTAGCTATAGTTGTACAAACTATAGAATGTCTGGCAAACAAGCCAACCTTTTATGCAATACAGAAAGAGCAGATATCTGACCCTTAAAGGGACACTCGTCAAAATTAAACTTTAATTTTTCAGACAAAGCATGTAATTTTAAACAACCTTCCATTAACAAAATGTGCACAGTCTTTTTATATTTTAACTTTGAGTCACCAGCTCCTACTGAGCATGCGCAAGAATTCACAGCATATATGTATTTGCATTTGTGATTGGCTGAAGGCTGTTGCATGGTACGTGTATGCATTTGTGATTGGCTGATGGCTTTCACATGGTACAGGGGGAGTGGAAATAGACAATTTTTAAAACTGTAAGAAAAAAAATCTACTACTCATTTGAAGTTCAGACTAATTGCTATTGCATTGTCCTGTTATCTTGCATTTGTTGATTATGCAAATCTACTGTGTCGACTGGTCCTTTAAGAGAACTAGCTGACAAACCTCTCTCCAATCCATCTTGCAGGAACTGAATATGCAGAATATTTACTCTGTGCCAAGAGAACCCACGTTCTGTGAAACAAGACAGCCAAGCCCTCCACACCTGATACTCCCTGCTCAAAAAGCCGCCTCCCAGTTCTCCACACCTGGAATGTGAACGTCTGAAATCTGGCATTTATAAGTCTCCACCCATTGAAGAATGCGGGACACCCCCAGCATCGCCAGAGTGCTGAGAGTTCCGCCCTGACATAAGCTACCTTAGTGATGTCCAACTGAAATGAAATATAACGGACGTAACATAACTGGGGCCATGACAGTATTGCATTAAAAATGGTCATCAGATCAAAGAAGAGTCACCTCCTCTGACCGCCAAATTCCCTGAGCTCTCAAGAGTGCCCCATACTGCACCCCATCCTGTCAGACATGGGTCTGTTATAATTTCCCAAGTTGGGCACAGGAAGAGCATGCCCTGGAGAATGGCTTACAGAGACAACAACCAGGAAAAAGAATTTCTGGTCTCTTGATCCAGAGATATTACCTGAGACAAATCAGAGTGATTCCGATTCCATTGCTTGAGTATACATAACTGTAGAGGTCTTAAATGAAAGCGGGCAAAAGAAATAGCATCCGAGGACGCTACCATAAGATCTTCCACTTCCATGCATTGAGCTACAGAAAGACGAGGAGTAGATTGAAAAAGACGACAGGCAGACTGAAGCTTCTCTCTGCGTCGATCTGTGAGATAAATACGCATGCTCATAGAATCTATGACGATCCCTAGAAAGTGCCCTCATGTTGGGAATGAGAGGGCTCTTTTCCAAGTATAACTTCCATTAATGCGTCTGAAGACACCACAGTAACGTCTGTGTGAGATTTTGCTAAATGTAGAGATTGCGTCTGAACCAAGATGTCGTCCAAGTATTGGCATCACAGCAATTTATTGTAGTCTGACTAAAGCCAGAAGGGCACCCAGCACCTTTGTAAAATCCTGGGAGCTGTAGCAAAAACCGAACGAAGAGCCTTGAATTGGTAATGCCTGTCCAGAAAAGCAAAGCGTAGATAATGGTAATGATCTGGGTGGATTCTAATATGAAGGTATGCATTCTAAAGATTTATGGTAGTCTTAAATTGACCTTCCAGAATGAGTGTAAGAATGGACCGGATAGTTTCCATTTTGAAGGAAGCTGTACAAAGTTGTTGAGGCACTTTAGATCTAAGATGGGGCGAAAGGTTCCCTCCTTTTTTTGGGAATAAAGAGGTTTGAATAAAACCCTTTTCCCCTCTCTTCCTGTGGCACCGGAACAATAACTCCCATAGATACCAGATCTACACAGCATAGGAAAGCTAATAACTTTTCCAGCTTTTCCAAGATTTAATAAAGCTGCCCCTTGGGGGGTGAAGTCGGAAAAAAAAAATTATGCTTTCCGGATAAATGTATTTATTTCCAGATAGGGAGAGTCTAGTAATCAATTACTAGTGGGAATAACACTCCTGGCCAGCAGGAGGCGGCAAAGTGTCACTCCCCTACCCATAATACCCAGTCATTCGAGCGAAGGAAAATGGAAAAAAAAAAGGAACAAAAGGTGTAGAGGTGCCTGAGGTTTAGTCAAAAAATGACTGTCTTAAAATTTAAGGGTGTGGTCGTGTACTCCATATCCGGAAATAAATAAATTTATCAGGTAAGCATAAATTTTGTTTTCTTTCCTAAGATATGGAGAGTCCACGATGTTATCAATTACTAGTGGGAACCAATACCCAAGCTAGAGGACACAGATGACTAGGGAGGGATAACAAGACAGGCAGACCTAAACAGAAGGCACCACCGCTTGAAGAACCTTTCTCCCAAAAGAAGCCTCAGTTAAGGCAAAATTATCAAAATTTTGAAAATTTTGAAAAAGTATGCAGAGAGGACCAAATTGCAGCCTTGCAGATCTGTTCTACAGAAGCTTCATTTTTGAAAGCCCAAGAACAGGAGACAGCCCTCGTGGAATTAGTCATAATTCTCTCAGGAGGCTGCTGACCAGCAGTCACATAAGCAAAACGAATTATACTTCTCAACCAGAGATAAAGAAAAGTAGCAGTAGCTTTCTGACCTTTACGCTTTCCAGAGAAACAAACAGGGCAGAGGACTGGCAAAAATCCTTAGTCGTCTGAAGGTAGAATTTTAGAGCACGCACATCATCCAAGTTGTGTAACAAATGTTCCTTATGAGAAGGATTAATACATAGAGAAGGAACAATAAATTCCTGAATATTTCTATCAGAAACCACATTAGGGAGAAATCCCACTTTAGTACAAAGAACTGCCTTATCAGCATGAAAAATAAGGTAAGGCAAATCACACTGCAAAGCCGAGAGCTCCGAGCAGAAGAAATAACAATAAGAAACAAAACCTTCCAAGATAACTCAATATCTATTGAATGCAATGGCTCAAACGGAGCCTGCTGCAAAACTTTAAGAACGAGGTTAAGGCTCCAAGGAGGAGCAACAGACAAACACAGGCCTTTTTCTGACCAGAGCCTGACAAAAGGATTGAATGTCTGGCACATCCACCAGATGCTTATGCAACAAAATAGATAATACAGAAATCTGACCCTTCAGAGAACTGGCAGACAATCCTTTCTCCAGACCTTCCTGGAGAAAAGCCAAAATCCTAGGAATCCTGACCCTACTTCAAGAGTAGCCTTTGGATTCGCACCAATAAAGGTATTTATGCCATATCTTATGGTAAATCTTTCTAGTAACAGGCTTGCGAGCCTGAATCATGGTCTCAATGCCAGACTCAGAAAAACCACATTTAGACAGAAATAAGCGTTCAATCTCCAAGCAGTCAGCTTCAGAGAAACAAGATTTGGATGAAGGAATGGACCCTGAGATAGAAGGTCCTTCTTCAGATGCAGCCTCCAAGGTGAAAGATGACATCTTCACTAGGTCTGCATACCAGATCCTGCAAGGCCATGCAGGAGCTATAAGAATTACTGACACTCTCTCCTGTTTGATACATGCAATGACCCGTGGAAGGAGAGCAAACGGAGGAAACAGATATGCCAAACTTAAATACCAAGGAACCACCAGGGCATCTATCAGGGTGGCCTGCAGATCTCTCGACCTTGAACCATACCTTGGAAGCTTGGCGTTCTGCCGAGACACCATCAGATCCAACTCTGGCATCCCCATCTGAGAGTTAACCTGGAGAACATCTCCGGATGGAGTTCCCACTCCCCGGGATGAAATGTCTGTCTGCTCAGGAAGTCCGCTTCCCAGTTGTCCACACCTGGAATGTGGATGTCACACCGCATCTGTAGGCTTCCACCCACTAAACAATCCAAGCGACCTCCTTCATGGCTAAGGAACTCAGAGTTCCTCTCTGGTGGTTGATGTAAGCCACTAAGGTGATATTGTCCGACTGAAACCTGATAAACCGGGCTAAGGACAACTGAGGCCAAGCCATCAGAGCACTGAAAATTGCTCTCAACTCCAAGATATTTATGGGGAGAACAGACTCATCCTGATTCAATAGTCCCTGCACCTTTAACGAGTCCAAGACTGATCAACAGCCCAACAGGCTGGTCTGTGGTTACAATCACCCAGGAAGGTCCCTGGAAGCATGTGCCCCGAGACGGATGCTCCTGAGAAAGCCACCACAAGAGTGAGTCTCATGTAGAATGATCTAAATCTATCCTCTGAGATAGATGTGAATGGACCCCGTTCCATTGTCCAAGCATGCATAACTGCAGAGCTCTCAAATGGGATTAATGTCAAATGGAAGCGACCATCAGACCTGAACAGCAATATCTGAAGGCAAATAAACTCCTCCAGGAGGCTGAGAGGAACCGCAGGGCACTGCATGTGACGCCATAGAAGCTTGGGACAGTTGAGGAGAAAACTGTGGCATTGCCTGAACAGCATCATCCTGAGAAACGTTTGGCTCAGAGGGCAATAATTTATCCTTCTACTTTAGCGTTCTAGCTAAACATCAGTCACAAAATTGCATGGGCAAAACAATTTGGGCTTCTAGGCATAATAAACATTTGTTGAAAGGAATATCTTCAGATTCCATGTCCAAAACCTGTGCAAAAATTCCCACAGAGATAAAAAAAAAAAAATTGGACAAAAAAAGTACTGTACTTTAAAGTACCTACTATGTTACGCAATACAAGCTATACCTTAAACTAGTACAGACAACTCTAGTGAGGAGTCTTACCACACTTTCAAAGAATAGCCGAGAGACTGACCAAATCAGAATACGGAGACAAGCTTGCCGCACCAAGCCGACAAAGACAAATGGCGCTGCTCCTCTCCGCATCAAGTAGGCGAGTCACGTGACCGGCGAACCCGGCACTAAACAAGAACTGCACAGCAAGTCTAAAGCGCGCGTTCCACAGCCAGGTAAAATGTAACAGAAAACAAACGGTCTCCCTCGTCAGCCCAACTACTCGAAAAAATGGCGCAACAGACAGCCACATTGAAAGCACATTGAAATGAAAGTCTGTTACCAAATTGGCTACATAAAGTAAAAAGCCAAATAAACACTGCGCATCCATATATCGGACACACACAACCCCGAATATATTGTGAGCCCTTCACATGTAAAAGTCCCAATTAAATGTTCAAAGTTAACCATAATAGGAGTGCCATGTCCCCATCTAAATAGCTGTCATCAGAAGTGCAGTTTTCATACCCAGAAGACAAAAGGCACTTACCTGCAGTCTAGCCGTCCAGCAGGAGGACAACTTACAAGGCGTGAAAGTAACACATACTCCTTACAGAGACCTGTAGAAGAAAAAAAAAAAAAAAAAGAAGAACAGAGTAAACCTACTCTGGCTTTCTATACTAGGGCATCAATATGTTAGGAAAACGCAGCAAGGCCCACCTTACAAGCTCCTAACTGCTTTAAAGCCACCACTACTCTACAGCAGAGATTGACGTGGACTACAGCTATACCCAAAAAACTTGCTTGTAGCGGGGAAAAAAAAAATTCTTCAAACACCAAAACTTCACCTCCTTCACAGACAGAGGCAAAGGGAATGACTAGGGTGTATGGGTAGGAGAGTAACACTTAACAGCTTTGCTGTGGTGCTCTTTGCCTCCTCCTGCTGGCAGGGAGTGATATTCCCACTAGTAATTGATGACGTTGTGGACTCTCCATATCTTAGGAAAGAAACCTATTTTGTACCCATGAGATATGGACTGAGCTCAAACCCCTTGAAACAGAGATAATCTGCCCCCTACTTGACCTGATGCCAGGTCGGTGGCCATCCCTTCATGCAGAAAGTTTCAGGGGTTGGCTTCTTAGACTGCTTGCTCTTGTTCCATACCAGGTTTGGTTTCCAGGTACTCCTTATCTCAGATTTGTTTGTTGAAGGGTTCCTCAGTGTCTTATTCGGACAAAAGAAGCAAAAGCCTCCAAGGGAAAGTCCCTTTGATCTGGATTTATTATTCTGTGGCAGGAAAGCACCATTTCTGCCAGTGACAGTAGAAATAATAGAGTCTAAGCCTGGCCCAAACAGGGACTTACCCTTAAAGGCCAAGGATAGCAATCTGTATTTGGAGATCATATCCACCAACCACAATTTCAGCCAGAGAGCTCTCCTGGCCAAAACTGCAAATCCAGAAATTTTGGCATGGAGGCGAATAATTTAGATAATGGCATTGCAAATGAAATAATTAGCCATCTTTGGAGCCAGAATGTGGTCCGGAATGTCCTCCAATGGAGATTCTACATAAAGAGAGTCGCACCAGAATGTAGTGGCCCCTGCCACAGCAGCAATACCTACAGCTGGTTGAAAAAGTAGGCCTCCCTGTAGGAAAAACCTCTCAGGTGTCCCCTCTAATTTCCTTTCCATTGGGTCCTTAAAAGATGTACTGTCTTCCAGAGGAATAGTGGTGTGTTTGGCCAAGGTGAAAATGGCGCCGTTTACCTTAGGGACGGTACTCCCCACTTCTAACTGCCTATCCAGAACAGTGCACCTTTTTTTTAAAAAATTTGGAGAAGGGGAAAAGGAACTCCAGGTTTTTCCGACTCCCTGGTGATTAATGTCCACCACCAAAGAAGGAACAGGAATGCCTCAGGGTTTTTTTAACCCAGGTTTAAAAAGACAATATCCAGCTTATGTACCGCTTTCCACTCTGCAGCTTTAGATTCAGGTACACCTAGAGTGTAAGTAATTATCTTAGGTGTTCAATGTTAAACCTAAAGGTTATATATCCTCAGTGTCCCTTTCAGATTCTCTAGAGCAGTGTTTCTCAACCAACCACGGTCCTCAAGTACCCCCAACAGGACAGGTTTTCATGATAGCTGAACCGGTGCAGTAATCGGCTAAGCAGTAACACCATGGTTACTAATCTGCTCTCACCCATCAGTTAATATTTCACCTGTGCACTGGTTCAGCTATCATAAAATCCTGGCATGTTGGGGGTACTTGAGGACTGCGGTTGAGAAACAATGCTCTAGAGGAGTCAGTGGATGAAAGCTCACCTTCAGAGCTAGACATGGAATCATCCATATTGGAAATTTGCATATGGCTAACTGCCATGGCTCCAACAGAGCTACTGGTACTGAATTCAGAGGAGTAATGTTTAACTTTTCTCTTTTCAACTGGCATAGAACTCAGAGCAGCAGATACCGCAGATTGCCATTGTGCCACAAACCCTTGAGGAAAAGGCCCAACCCCAGTTTGGGTATGAGAAACAGGGTTGCAAACTACAGCCTGTTGCAGTTGTAAAATTAGTATATCAGGGAATACTGTGGACCTCAGGACCACCAGAATGAGACTAGAGAACAGATGCAAGGCATGCACTGCCTAGTTGAGCAGGATGACACACTGTGTGTAGCTTACAGAGCAATGCATTTATTAGAGTGAAATAATGTAGCAGGGACATTTCCCCTCCTGGGTCAAATCTGAATCCTCCATGCCTTACTCAGAATGTTTACATTTTATGTACAAACTGGAAGCAAATAAGTACTATGTAAATAAGGCCAACTGCTGGTTCCCCATTCTAAATTATAGCTAACAAAAGGGAAAGCTTTGTTTGAGGAATTTCACCCCCTTCATACCAGGCTGCTCCCACGTCACCTCTCCACACCGCAGAGACTGAAGTTGAGTAGATCGTGCGAGCCAGGTGAAGTATATCCCATATGTTATGAATAGGAATTAGTGGGCTCTCACTATTATTAGAAAGAAATTCAGTTTTAAATTAATAAAACTGCTGTAAAAACTACAGAAATCATGGGGAGTGGGAGGAGAAAGTATTTCAAGCCTACATCTGAATACCGTTTAGGTGCTTGAACTAAAACTGCTTCCAGAGAAAATTCAACTAATTAAAAGCAAGAATTTTACCTGCGTTAACTGTTAAAGTTATACTTTAAATATTTAAGCCACCTGCATATTGCATTTCATCTTTTATACTGAATAAACTTTAATCTTCCAAGGACACTACTAATTAGTTTCAATGTTTGTAACACAATTACTTACATAGTGGCTAGAATCTTTATCGTCCACTTTTCTTTTTTTGAGGTCGTTGGAATAGTCAGGTCCATTTCTTCGTTTATCTGAGCCTCGCAGGCTGTCGGAAACCAACAGGGAATTGCTCTGAGGGGGGAAAAAAAAATTACAGGGTTGATCAAAAATTCTTTTCATGGTCTTTCTCTACACTAACAGGACTTAAATAGAACGTGATAGGTGAATTAGATATGATACCTACACTTTTAGTCTGTTTAATTGAACAGAAAATCAAAAGGAATTAAAATGCATGAGCCTCTATAAAAATGTGTCAAAGAGATACCAGCTCTTCCCAGTTGAATCAATAAAACCTTGCCTCGGTCATCAGTCAATGTCCCTTCCTATTCCAAGTCAATCTATCCATCACCGTTTAGTCAGCAAGCTCTGCAATGCTCGCAAGCATTAGATGTCACGTTATTGTAATGGGTTATGCAAAGTGTTTTGGCCAATATATAAAAAAAAATTAAACAATGTGCAAGCAATAGTTTTATCTACGCACCGGTACAAAGCATTGACATGAAAAGAAAAAAAAAGCACACCATTTTCATTCCTTGTGGATCATGTAGCAATTTGACATGCCTTCAGCTTGCCCTTTTCCCACTAAGCTCAAGGCCTTAAACATGCTACAATGAGTTCTTTTAAGAGCAACATTTGCATAAGCAAAGGGGCAATTTGTTCAGTGAGGTGTTAATACAGAGGACAATGCCTAATGTGTCCTGGAATAAAAATATACATAAAGCATTAGGAAGGCTAAATAAGTGATTCTTAGAACAGAACACACACAAATAAATTTAAAACAGTTCACACAGGGATGCAAAATAAAAAAAAAAATATTTCATGATTCAGCTAGAGCATGCAATTGTAAGTAACTTTGTAATTTACTCCTATATTCAGATTTTCTTTGTTCTCTTGCCATCTTTACTTGAAAAAAAAGGCATCTAAGCTAAGGAGCCAGCAAATTTTTGGTTCAGACCATGGATAGCACTTGTTTATTGGTGCTGTCCAATCAGCAAGGACAACCCAGGTTGTTCACCAAAAATGGGCCGGCATCTAAACTTACATTTTTGCTTTTCAAATAAAACATACCAAGAGAATGAAGAAAATTTGATAAAAGGATTAATTTAGAAAGTTGCTTACAATTGCATGCTCCAGCTGAATCACAAAAGAAAAAAAATGGGTTCAGTGTCCCTTTAAGTCTAGCTTGGGAACAGCAACACATTGTTGATAAGCTTCTTGAAGTTCTAAGTCCTTGAAATTACAACTTTAAAATCAATAAATGTTCCAAGCCTTCCTATAAAGCACAATCTATAGTCTACCAAAAACAAATAGTGTTGATTTTTTTCTTCTTCTTCTTGTGAAACAGCCATATGTTTGTCTTGTTCTATTCCCATAATTTGTTCTTATCCAGTAATTTAAAAAAAAAAATTGTGCTTCTTAAAAGGGACATTCCAGCCAAAATCGGAATCCTCATGGATGCATTTTAGTTTTGAATAGAAGCATTTTTATAATATAAATCGATTAGCAAAAATGCTCCTAATAAAATCTATAGCTGTTTCAAATGTGTATCCAAGTATGCACCGTGCACCAGCATTTTAAATGCAACACTTGCTCAGAGAGCCTAAAGGTGCTTGTTCCGTCTGGTAATGACTCAATTTGTTAATTGCTGACATGATACAAGCCCCACTGCCTCTCTCAGCAGCTGAAGGATTTACAATGCTGGTGTACTGAAAATAGTTAGTTATGCTTCACATGCACGTGCAGAGAAAAATGCTAACACTAAAACAGTAAACTTTTGCTAGAAGCATTTTTGCTAATACATGTATATAGTAAATATGTTTCTATTCAATTATGTAATTCATCTATGTGCAATTACATTTCGACTGGAATGTCCCTTTAAGAAACTTAATCTACATATACTTCTAAACAACTTTCCAAATTACTTCTATTTAAATTTGCTTACGTTTCTTGTTTTCCTTTGCTGAAAGGTTTATCTAGGCAAGTTCAATAGCAGCAAAGAACCTAAGTTCTAGCTGCTGATTGGTGGCCGAATATACTGTATATACCGATTGTCATTGGCTCGCTCATGTGTTCAGTTAGAAACCAGTAGTGCATTGCTGCTTCTTCAACAAATGATACCAAGATAAATTAAACACATTAGATAATAGAAGTAAATTAGAAAGTGCTTTAAAATTGTATTCTCTATCTAAATCATGAAAGAAAAATATTGTTTTTATTGCCGGGGACAATTAGGGGCACTGATCATGCTAGTGCTATCTAGGATGTTGCAGGGTGATCTCTGGAATCTGCAGAACACTCCAACCTTAAAGGGATACTAAACCCATTTTTTTTTTACTTTCAAGATTCAAATGCAATTTTAAGCAACTTTCTAATTTACTCATTATCAATTGTACTCCGTTCTCTTGGTATCTTAATTTGAAAAAGCAGGAGTGAAAAGCTTTTGAGCCGGCCCATTTTTGGTTCAGAACCTGGATAGCGCTTGCTGAAGGGTGGCTATATTTAGCCATACAATCAGAAAGCGCAACCCAGGTGCTGAACCTAAAATGGGCTGGCTCAAAAGCTTTCAATCCTACTAATTCAAATAAAGATACTAAGAGAACAAAGACCAATTGATAATAGGAGTAAATTAGAAAGTTGCTTAAAATTGCATGCTCTTTTCGAATCATGAAAGAAAAAAAACCTTTTATAATTCAGATAGGGCATGTAATTTTAAACAACTTTCCGATTTACTTTAATCATCAAATTTGCTTTGTTCTTTTCGTATTCTTAGTTGAAAGCTAAACCTAGGTAGGCTCATATGCTAATTTCTTAGCCCTTGAAGGCCGTCTCTTATGAATACATTTGACAGTTTTTCACATCTAGAGGGTGTTAGTTCATGAGTGTCATATAGATAACACTGTGCTCACCCCCATGAAGTTATTTAAGTCATCTATGATTGGCTAAAATGCAAGCCTTTCAAATGATATGAGATAAGGAGGAAGTTTGCAGAAGCTTAAAGGGACAGTCAAGTCCAAAAAAAATGTTCATGTTTCAGATAGGGCATGCAATTTTAAATCACTTTCCAATTTACTTTTATCACCAATTGTGCTTTGTTCTCTTGGTATTCTTAGATGAAAGCTAAACCTGGGAAGGCTCATATGTTCGTCTAGATTGTAAGTTCCCACGGGAATAGGGCCCTCAATTCCCCCTGTATTTGTCTGTAAAATTTAGTGCCTTATCGTATTGTTTCTCCACTGTACTATTATCCTTGTACCCATGGGCAGCGCAGCGAAATCTGTTGGCGCTTTATAAATAAAGAATAATAATAATAATAATTTCTAAGCCCTTGAAGACCGCCTCTTATCACATGCTTTATTTGCTTTTCATAACAGGGGAGAGCTAGTTCATGTAAACCATATGGATAACATTGTTATCATGCCCGTGGATTGTGGCAGACACTGCACTAATTGGTTAAAATGAAAGTCAATAGATAATAAATAAAATGTCATGTGATCAGGGGATGTCAGAAGATGCTTAGATACAAGTTAATCACAGAGGTAAAAAGTGTATTAATATAACTGTTTTGGTTATGCAAAACTGGGGAATGGGTAATAAAGGGATTATCTATCTTTTAAAACAACAATTCTGGTGTTTATTGTCCCTTTAAATACAAGGTAATCACACAGGTTTTTAAAAATAAAAAAAAAAGATAAAAAAAAAAGTTATATTAATGTGAAGGTAAACTTTGATGAATGAAAGCCCGTTTTTTAAAAATACTATTAAAAACAGGGGCACTTTCATTCATCAAAGTTTACAAAGCAGCTGTTTTGATTAAAAACTTACCTTTTTTTTCTTTTCATAGCCAGAGCAGCTTCCCCCTCCTGGAAATCATCTCTTCACACGTCAGCAATGACTAATCCTGCTTCCTCCAATCACAGCATGGCCTCAGGCAATGACCACCCTGGGGGGAAAGCTGTGATTGGAGGAAGCCGGATTAGTCATTGCTGACATGTGAAGAAAAGATTTCCAGGAGGGGAAAGCTGCTCTGGCTGTGAAAAGAAAAAAAAAAAAGGTAAATTTTTAATCAAAACTGCTGCTTTGTAAACTTTGATGAATTAAAGTGCCCCTATTTTTAATAGTATTTAAAAAAAAAAAAAAAAAAAAGTGTTGATTATGCAAAACTGGGGAATGGTAAATAAAAGGGATTATCTATCTTTTTAAACAATAGCATTTTTGGTGTTTACTATGAGGAAAATGCAGTAAACCTCAAGAAAGACAATAAATGTGTATTTTATAAATCAAAATAGTGATGTCAATTTTTCTGGTGAGAAATTTCTCTATACACAACAAAAGACCATAACACAAGGTTAAATAACTCCCCCCTTCTATTAAAGATTTGAATCTGGTATTTATATGTAAGAGACGAAGTATGCAAATATTTTGCATGCATCTTTGCCTTGATAGTGTTTTGCAATTAGTTGAGAAGGTATAATCCAGACAGGGTAACATTCTGTATTGGCACTGGATGGTACAGAGTTGAAGAAACTTCTTAGCAATGTCTGCGTTTTCCATTTTTAGTTTTAAGTTTTTTGGGCTCTTAAAAAGGAACACAAATACATTTTATAACCATTGCATTGGGGTTATTCCCCACCTCTTTGTAACCATGGGTGCCGCCATGTTGAAATCTATATTTCACTACGTTCCAGTGCTGACCCGTTTGCACATCCAGCAACTCATTCAGATACCTGCAATCTAACCTAGGTTCCATAATGATAGTACCCATGATTAGAGGGAGGTGCATAACATGTAGTGATTTTAGTCCCCTTAAGCAAAAATGTATGTAGAACATGTTGGTAGCACTTCATTAGTCCAGTCCTTTGGTAAATTGGAGAATTGGAGCTACTTTTGTTATCCTACTACAGCCACAGTGCCAAATCAGCTAAAAAACAAAATTCATGTTTTTTTTTGTTTGTTTTTTTTATTTACACTTTTTTTTTTTCCTTTATCATCTCCTGTCCTTTACTATCCTAGATCCACTAGATCTGTACATTATGAACCACACATTTTGCAATCTTAGCTATACACCAGTTCATTTTAAACGTATTGATGGTCTTCTGAGTTGCAGCTTACATAAGCTTATCTAGAAATACACAAACGTAACAATTAGATAAAAAGGTGATATTAAAATATGCACAGACCCTGTAACTGACTAAATTAAAATGTGACAACCATTAGCAAGCATAGCACATTATGGAAATTAGTGCTACAGACACTCAAGTGTATTCCTAAACTTACATCTGGTACCAATTAAGGTTTAAGGTTATATTTTTTTCCTACTGAAGGCTGCTCAGAGCAAAAGATAAATGCTGTCAATACACCATGAAGAGAACAAATAACCTGTGGCCCCTAGCAGTACGCACCCCATGTTTGAGTTTTACTTCTTGTAAATTATGTTTGTAAAAGGTCACCGACAAATTTTAAATGTACTTAGTTTTCATTTAAAGCAATTAGGAGGAAAAAAAAAATCTTTGCACTACAATCAAATACACCCCTCTGTCTCCTTGGTTGCTATTTGATCCCTTTCTATGAGAGCATATTAAAGAAGGCAGAGGAAAGGCACAACCAGACCACTATGTAGCAGCTGTGTGCATTATAGAAACCTGTATGTACACGAGGTTTTAGAGCATAGTAGTTAACAATAATACAGTATATGCATCTATCTTTGTAAAGAAGAGATCCTAACAGTGTGTGCAACAGTAGTATGTACAGGGTGGGGTGCCCCCCACCATCATTACTCAGTACGGCCCATCTCTATTTACGTTATAGCGTTGTAACCATACAGAACTCACATCACAGGAATTAAAGGGACACTAAACCCAAAAATTTTCTTTCATGATTCAAGTAGAGAATACAATTTTAAACAACATTCCAATTTACTTCTATTATTGAATTTGCTTCATTCTTTAGATATCCTTTATTGAAGAAATAGCAATACACATGGGGGAGCCAATCACACGAGGCATCTATGTGCAAAAACCAATCAGCAGCTACTGAGCCTATCTGCATATGCTTTTTAGCAAAGCATGTCAAGACAATTAAGTAATTTAGATAATAGAAGTAAATTAGAAAGTTGTTTAAAATTGCATACTCTTTCTAAATCACGAAAGAAAAAAAATTGGGTTTCATGTCCCTTTAAGTATGTCCTCATGAAAAGGGATCAGGTTTTAACAATGATCAATAGAAAGAGGACTCTTGATAATATAAGTAAATAGGAAAACTTATTACACTATGAAAGCTTAATTGACATCTATGGCACTTAAATACTCCTGGGTTTGTATTAAACGTGTCTTATTTGTGTATATAGTGCCCTGAATGTTAAAGTCCAACTGAGAAACAAGCACTTACTAATGTCCCATAGTATTTATTAATAACACTAAGATTTTTTATGAAGAAAAAAAAAAAAAATTATATATATATATATATATATATATATATATATATATATATATATATATATATATATAATGTTTGAATTGCTTTGACTGAATAATTTAGCTGCTTATTAAAAGGTCACTGACAATCTTCAGAGGAACCCTATAAAAGCACCAGTTTATTCTTTCCTCATTAGTAGTAAACGCATTTACTTTAAACCATATTTTGAAGCAGCACTGTACACATAAATGTTGCTACTCTACAAAAGTATTGATTGAACTGCACAGATCTAAACAGAGGAAGAGTGATCCTAACAGCTTGGGTTACAACTGGGTATTGATCCCAAATTGTTTCCAGGGCAATGAAGGACTGCTGCATTTGCATTTCTATAAAGTGTGTGAGGGAGACACAGGGGAATAAAGGATACCTGGGTGGTGCCTGTCAGATGTTTTCTATTAGCCTGCAGGGGACAAAAAATCCTACCCATTTTTTTTTTGCCTGTGCACTTAGATTTGGGGAGTAAATAGAATACATATAAGCTTGGTATTTTGCTATTTTAGTATGAAAATTAAACGTTTAAACTTCCTCCATAAACTAGAGATAGTGTGAGATATAGTTCATAATACAAAAAAAAAATGTATTTTACAATTTGAAGAAAAATGCACACATCCTTCAGCTACAGAAAAATAAATACAAAGGCTAAAATATTTGAAACTTAAAAAGGGACAAAATACACTAGATTTTTCTTTGCATAAATGGTTTATAGATGATCCATTAATAAAGCTTATACAGCTTTTTTTCTTTTAAAATGTATAGTTTTGCTTATTTTTAAATAACATTGTGCCGATTTTTAGACTCATAACCAAGCCCCAAAGTTTTAGGAGAATACTGATGTATACCTACTCCGGCTTACTTCTGTTTTTTGTAGAGAGTCTTTTCATATTCATAGAAAGAGAGTTGTCTGCTTTTTTGCTATAGAACCACTTGCAGTGGGTGTTCCAGCTATCCTTTTCAACAATGATAAACTAGGAGCTTCTAAGTCTTTAAACTGTTTTATACTGGATTTTTAGATCAGTATGTGTGCATACTATTCTTTATAGTAGTGTATATTACATGCAGTTAAATGACAATTGGTGTACACTGTCCCTTTATAGGGGGACACTACTGTAAGGTGTTATTAAAACGCAACTAATAAAGCTACATCAGTTGTGTACTCCCTACTCATCCTCCTTGCCTTCATTGGAAGACAGGTGCTCACTGTAATGCTTATTGGTTAATAGAACTTTCCTGTTAAAAGGGGACATTAAACTGCCAAGTACAACTATAGTAGCATAGTTCCTACTCACCATGCAACAGTTTTCTTTCACAATGGACACAGTCATCTTGCAGTTTAAAAGCATTCTTGCATCTTGGAAAATAAGTGGTGCAGATTCACAGATCAGTGTTCTCGTCTCCTTGGCAGGTCGTATTGTGCACTTCAGTTTAGAGTGAACAATACAGAGTGGGCGCTGTATGTTTTGCAGTGGCTGAATTGCCCTGTATTATTCCTGACAGCTTATGTTTACTATATATCACTTTTAAGCTAGTTAAGACAAAATGTAATGTTACAATGTTCTACTGTGCAAGCCAACGCAAATTAAAAGTACAGCTGCCAAAAGTTGCTATCATCACTGATCTGTTAAAGCGCATTGCTTCTGTCACAGGATGCAACTATACATGTGTTCCAAGATGGCGGCAACCAGTATAAAGATGCAGGGCGTTACCAACTGACATTTATGGGTTAAAAGAACAGTTTTAAAGAGAGCTGCAGGTATCCAGCAGTTTAAAAAGGGACATTAAACACACATTTTTTTTAATCAAATAAGTATAATTATTTTACGTTTATTCTTTTCACGTATTTCACTTTCCCCCAGAACAAAAGAACCCCTGCTAACCAATCATAAACTAATATTCAGATACAGCACAAACTCTGTTTGCACATGTG
Source organism: Bombina bombina (assembly GCF_027579735.1). Taxonomy (NCBI): domain Eukaryota; kingdom Metazoa; phylum Chordata; class Amphibia; order Anura; family Bombinatoridae; genus Bombina; species Bombina bombina. The sequence goes on along the minus strand of NC_069500.1, from coordinate 575,399,264 downwards.
CAGACTAGAGAAGCCTGCTCTCTTGTATTCCCTTGAATATTGTTATTATTTAAAAAGATAGATAATGCCTATACTACCCATTCCCCAGCTTTGCACAACAACATTGTTATATTAATAAACTTTATAACATTTAAACCTCTAAATCTATCTGTATCTACGCCACTACAGACAACCTCTTTATCACATGCTTTATTTGCTTTTCACAAGAGACTGCTAATCCATAAGGGCCATATAGATAACATTGTGTTCTCTCGAGTGAGTTGTGGGTGACACTGCACTAATTGGCTAAAATGCAACTAAATAGATAATGAATAAAAAGTCATGTGATCAAGGGGCTGTCAAAAGAGGTTTAGATACAAGGTAATCACGGAAAATAAAAGTATATTAATATAACCATGTTGGCTGTGCAAAACTGGGGACTGGGCAATAAAGGGTTTATCTTTTTAAACAATAAAATTTTGGAGTAGACTGTCCCTTTAAAGGAGCTTTAGCACTGATTCAACGTAGCTACTATTGCAAATAAATGATTTTCCTATCATGAATGTTGATGCCAAACTGATAATCCATCTTTTAAAAGCATGTGACACCATAGAAGCTTATGGAGAGAGGGAAAGTAAACAAACTATCACATACATCGTCTAAAAGTAGTAAGCAAAGCCTCCCTGTGAGAAAGTAAAACAAGCACAATATTTAGATGTATTTTACATCAAAAAGCTGCAAAATAAATTATGGTATTTTGCAATGTTTCACTTGCAACAATTAAACAAGTTATGCGTTGTTGAAATGAAAAGTTTAAAGGATTTAACAGCTACTCTGAATTTCAAATAAGCAGTAAATTTCTTTCTGGAAGTTTCATTTTTCTCTCCCATTTTCCAGCCACCATGTATCATGTGACAGACATCAGCCAATCACAGACTAGTATAGGTATAGCCTGTGAGCTTGTGCACATGCTCAGTAGGATCTTGATCCTCAGAAAGTGTGAATATAAAAAAAAATTGTGCAAAATTTGATAATGGAAGTAAATTTTAAAGCGTCCTAAAGCTCTTTCTGAATCATAAAAGTTTACTTTGACTTCAGTGTCCCTTTAATGCTCACTGGGTGTCAGTAGAATTTCCAATCAGCATTGGTAATTTAAATGTAAAGCTTTCCTGCTTCATAATTTTCAGGCAACAAAATGTAAACACTTAAATATAGATCTTTCATATGCATGTAGTTATTACAGCATTCCTTTAATAACTAACCATACATTTTATTAAATAAAAAAAGTCTACACCAATTGTCAAGCCACTACTTCAATCAAATGTACTAGAATACAAAATAGTCTTTTCTTTCAGTATCGTGGAGAGGTCAGTAACAACATAAAATAGAGCTAACAGGCACATAGTGCTACAAACCTAATGTATAGAGAATGAACACTGACACCAAGTCAAACATGACACACCGTTGTGTTAGCAAACAAGCTGTGCAGACTTGGGTAAACAGGCACCTTTATGTACACAGTGGCAAGGTTGTCATTTATTGGACACTGTACGCGTGGAGACTTCATCTTCTAACTGTATAGCTAAGCATTACAATAGATCGGAACAGTGAAAAGAAGGGACTGAAATATTGTAATGTTACTTACTGTGCCTGGCTCTCTTTCTGCTCTCGAAGAAACCCAGAAATGTACAGACATGTCCGTTCAGACACATAAAGGCAAGAACAGAAAAAAAAGGGAGGAAAAATTAGAACACAAGTCTCAAAGTTTTAAAATGAATTTTATTAATTTTTTTTCTTTATATAAAACCATTGCACATTCCTAATACAGTGATTTTCTCAAAATACAGTAATAGAAAATGTTTACAGTGTAAGCATAATTCCCTATTCATAAAAGAATAAATTAAAGTCAAGTGCAAATGTGCCCAGTTTTTATTTTTCAAATAGACGTCTGCTTCTTTAACAATGTTTTACCGGATCCCTTTTGTTTAACAAAAGTTCCAGTGAATTACTGCACACAAAATATTAAGGTTCATAGTCTACTGCAAGCATTTTAAATAAACAAATCTGATGAATAGGTTGCTGAAATTTTATTTTCCCAATATAAAAAAAAAAAGCTAAAGCAAGTGCAAAGTCTGCAGAGATTTATTTTTTTGTTTACATAAAGCAAATCTTTAAAAGCAGCATTTTAGGTTTTATGAGATATTATAAAGTTACAGTTGATAGAAGATACTGATATATACACGTCAAAGTTATTGTTTAATATAATGAAGACACTATGACCTGGTTGAGAACCTTTGGAAAATAAAATGTGAATAAAAATATTTAAAATACTGTGCTATAAGCGTGCACTTGGCATATTAACCTGTTGACTGCCAAAGAGGTCCACAGAGCATGGTTATGCAATTTCCTGCAGCCATCCTTGGTAAACAAGGGATTAAAAAAAAGGGACATACAGGGACAGTCAACTCCAAAATGTTTGTTAAAAAAGATAACCCCTTTATTTCCCATTCCTCAGTTTTGCACAACCAACAGTTATATTAATATACTTTTTACCTCTGTGATTACCTTGTATCTAAGCCTCTTCTGACAGCCCCCTGATCACATGGTTATTATCTATTAACATGGATGTTAGCCAATTAGCGCAGCGTCACCCACAACAACACAGGTGTGAGCACAATGTTATCTATATAGCACACATGAATTAGCAGTCTTCTGTTGTGAAAAGCAAAATAAAATGCATGTGATAAGAGGCTGTCTGTAGTGGAATACAAACAGGCAGAAATGTAGAGGTTTAAATGTTATAACGTATATTAACATAATGTTTGTGAAAAGCTGAGGAATGGATAGTAAAGGCATTATCTACCTTTTTAAACAAGAACAATTTTGGTGATGACTGTCCCATAAAAAAAAAACAAAAAAAAAAAAAAACACTACAGTAAAAAAATCCTTATGGGATAGGACACTTTTTGCAATACTGCTTGAATATACCTGGAAATGGGTTATAACAGTTAAATCTGCTCCAGTAGATCATTAGGAAGTCTGCTCTGAGCTGAACAAGGCCAGTAAATGGTGGCTACACGCATGTCGCCCTTGATTGTCTCAATGACCATATTCAGCTCAGGACAAGAAGTGCATTCCCAGACTGCAACTCACTTTAGCCATTTCAGGGGTTAAACAGTTCTCTGCAAGCAATAGTGTAAAAGACTAACTGCATGTCCCTTGGGATATAAAATGTGACATTGCCTCAGTTGTTAATTTAACATGGAAATTATTTTTTTCTTAGGAAAACAAAAACAGTTGTATTTATATTTATTTCTATCAGTGCCTAAAGGTCTTCCATTATTGTAATTTGCTAGAAGTTGTTGGGTCCTTCCAGCACTGACAGTTTTAACAGATGAAATAGCTCTCGCCAAAAAATAGGGAAGGGTAATCAAAATGACTTCCAAAAGTGTCCTAATAAGGCTTTCCCTGCCTCTCACCTCTATGGTGGTCTGTATCATGATGCTTCTTGTCATCTTTCATGGTCAGGTGAGACTGCCCACCTAGAGCACTAGAAAGGGCAAGGAGGCCAGCACTGCTTCCTAGCGATGGCATTCCGGGTGGCTGAAGGCCTGATGGATGTGGTGTTAGAGGCACTGGCGGACCATGGCTATGTGAAAGATGTTGAGCCTGCAACTGCTGCTGCTGTCATACACCGAAGAGAGTAGGATTTGAATAAGTAGAAATAATGCAGCAGCGGAAGAGGGTGGGAGAGAGAGAGAGAAAAGACGAACTAGTTAGTCATGAAACAAAACATTCAGTAGTTTACATTCTTTCCTGGTGAAAAGTGATAAACCACCTAATGCACTAAATTACATCACATTCCAAGTAATAATAATTTACTGAGACCTGGATTAATCAAGCAGTGTCATTTAAACTTAAAGGGACAGTAAAGTCAGACATTGATTTAGACACAGCACACAATTTTAAAAAAAACTTTCCAATTAACTTCTATTTAATTTGCTTCCTTCTCTTGCTCTCTTGCTATCCTTTGCTGCTCCTGAGCTTACCTAGATAAAGCTTTTGGCAAAGAACCTAGGTTCTAGCTGCTGATTGGTGGAGATAGATATATACACACACACACATGTGCACAGGTAGCCCTCCGTTTACGCCGCGGTTAGGTTCCAGAATGAATGGTTGTAAATAGAAACCTATGTAAATTGAAACCCAGTTTATAATGTAAGTCAATGGGAAGTGGGGAGTTAGGTTCCAAGCCCCTCTCAAAATTGTCATAAGTAACACCGAATACATTATTTTTAAAGCTTTGAAATGAAGACTTTACAAGCTAAACAGCATTATAAACCTAATAAAATAATCACACAACACAGCATTTTTCTGCAAACAGTTCTTTCTATACATTCCAGCTTTATGTGAATCTGCCCTATTTAGGTCAACCACCCGGTTGTTCTGTGTAAGAAATATAGCTTCACCAAAAGACAGGAACAAACCAGGATTATTATTTTTTTTTCTCCAAACGTGAAGTCAAAATGTATTAACATTTCGGGGAGTAAACCTTTTGACTTCATGTTTGAAAAAATCCTGGTTTGTTCCTGTCTTTTGGTGAAGAAAATACACACATACAGCTGCCAGGGTGCCAACCGTTGAATATAGCAGATAAACGGCACGTGTGTCCCCGAAACGTCATGCTTGTTTCTAAATAAAAGTACACTTGAAAAAGACCAGTGAGTGCCGTCCACTGATATATATTTATTTTTTTATTATTAATATATACATTTACACACATACACTCACCCATGTGTTCAGTTAGAAACCAGTAGTGCAAATGATACCAAGAGATGTGACTCTGGAAAGTTGTTTAAAATTATATGTTCTACCTAAATCAGGAAAGAAAACTTTTGGGTTTCATGTCCCTTCACATGTGAACTAAACATAATGGGTTATTAAAAGGGACACTTAACCCAAAAAAAAAAATTCTCATGATTCAGATAGAGCAGCAATTTTAGGCAACTTTCAAATTTACTCCTATTATCAATTTTCTTTGTTCTCTTGCTATCTTTATTTTAAAAAACTGGAATCTAAACTAAGGAGCCAGCCCATTTTATTTTGTTCAGCACCTGGGTTGCGCTTGCTGATTGGTGGATAAATGTACCCACCAATAAGAAAGCACTATCCAGGGTGCTGAACCAAAAATGGGCCGGCTCCTTAACTTAGATTCCAGCTTCTTCAAATAAAAGATACCAAGAGAATGAAGTAAAATTGATAATAGGAGTAAAATAGAAAGTTGCTTAAAATTGCATGCTCTATCTGAATGATGAAAGAAAAAAAATTGGGTTTAGTATCCCTTTAACCCCTTAACGACCAAGAACGTACGCCACACGTCCTCAAAAAAAATACAGTTAATGACCGAGGACGTGTGGCGTACGTCCTTGGTCTGGAAAGCAGCTGGAAGCGATCCTGCTCGCTTCCAGCTGCTTTCCGGTTATTGCAGTGATGCCTCGATATCGAGGCATCCTGCAATAACCCCCCATGGCCATCCGATGCAGAGAGAGCCACTCTGTGGCCCTCTCTGCATCGGACATCGGTGGCCGGTATCGTTGGTGGGTGGGAGCAAGCCTGGGAGGCGGGTGGGCGGCCATCGATGTGCCGAGTGGAGTGGGGGGGGGGGGGCGGGAGGGAGGGAACCGCTACACTACAGAAAAATAAACTTTCAAAAGTAAAACGTTTTGAAAGCTGTAAATAAACAGCTAAGAGATCTGGAAGGGGTGGGGGGTTGATCTTGGGGGGGGGGGGGGGAAGCTACACTACAGAAAAGGGCTTTTTTTTTTAAAAAAAAGGAGGCACATTTTTTCACTAAACTGGGTACTGGCAGACAGCTGCCAGTACCCAAGATGGCGCCCATTAAGGCAGAGGGGGAGGGTTAGAGAGCTCTTTGGTGGGGGATCAGTGAGGCTGGGGGCTAAGGGGGGATCCTACACAGCAGCATATGTAAATATGCTATAAAAAAAAAAAAAAAAAGCCCAAATATAGCTTTTATTTTAGTACTGGCAGAGTTTCTGCCAGTACTTAAGATGGCGGGGACAATTGTGGGGTGGGGGAGGGAAGAGCGCTGTTTGGGAGGGATCAGGGGGTCTCATGTTTCAGGTGGGAGGCTGAGCTCTACACTAAAGCTAAAATTAACCCTGCAAGCTCCCTACAAGCTACATAATTAACCCCTTCACTGCTAGCCATAATACACGTGTGAAATGCAGCGGCATTTGGCGGCCTTCTAATTAACAAAAAGCAACGCCAAAGCCATATATGTCTGCTATTTCTGAACAAAGGGGATCCCAGAGAAGCATTTACAACCATTTGTGCCATAATTGCACAAGCTGTTTGTAAATGATTTCAGTGAGAAACCTAAAATTGTGAAAAATTTTACGTTTTTTTTTTTAATTTGATCGCATTTGGCGGTGAAATGGTGGCATGAAATATACCAAAATTGGCCTAGATCAATACTTGGGGTTGTCTACTACACTACAGCTAAAATTATCCCTAAAAGCTCCCTACATGCTCCATAATTAACCCCTTCACTCCTGGGCATAATACACGTGTAGTGCGCAGTGGCATTTAGCAGCCTTCTAATTAATAAAAAGCAACGCCAAAGCCATATATGTCTGCTATTTCTGAACAAAGGGGATCCCAGAGAAGAATTTACAACCATTTAAGCCATAATTGCACAAGCTGTTTGTAAATAATTTTAGTGAGAAACCAAAAGTTTGTGAAAAAATTAGTAAAAAAGTGAACAATTTTTTGTATTTAATCGCATTTGGCGGTGAAATGGTGGCATGAAATATACCAAAATGGGCCTAGATGAATACTTTGGGATGTCTACTAAAAAAAAATATATACATGTCAATGGATATTCAGAGATTCCTGAAAGATATTAGTGTTCTAATGTAACTAGCGCTAATTTTGAAAAATAATGGTTTGGAAATAGCAAAGTGCTACTTGTATTTATGGCCCTATAACTTACAAAAAAAGCAAAGAACATGTAAACATTGGGTATTGCTAAACTCAGGACAAAATTTAGAAACTATTTAGCACGGGTGTTTTTTGGTGGTTGTAGATGTGTAACAGATTTTGGGGGTCATAGTTAGAAAAAGTGCGTTTTTTTCAATTTTTTCCTCATATTTTATAATTTTTTTTATAGTAAATTATAAGATATGATGAAAATAATGGTATCTTTAGAAAGTCCATTTAATGGCGAGAAAAACGGTATATAATATGTTTGGATACAGTAAATGAGTAAGATGAAAATTACAGCTAAACATGCACATAGATTAATTACATCGTTTAATAGAAATTTATTTGCAATATACATGTATTGGCAAAAAAATGCTTCTAGTAAAAGTTATCACTATTTTAGTGTTGGCATTTTTCTCTGCATGTGAAGCATAGCTAGATATTCTCAGTGCACCAGCATTTTCAATACTGCAGTGGGGCTTGTATCGTGAGCAATTAAATTGGGTCATTACCAGACGATACAAGTACCTTAGGCTCTCTGAGCAACTTCTGTGTTTAAAATGCTGATGCGCGGTGCATACTTAAATGCACTTTTAAAACATCTATAGTTTATTACAAAAATGCTTCTATAACACTATCAAAATTGTACTCCTGAACTCCCATTGGCTCCACATGAGGATTTGGCCAGTGATTCTTGTGGGAGGCCGAACAAAACTGAAGACAACTGCTGAAGTTCAGTGCTCAAAAGCTGGTCTTTTTTTTCACTCCGCATGTGACCAAACTACAGTTTCCCAGAAAGGGATAGAGCAGAGACGGTTTGGCTTTGAAATGAAGCTCAAATGTATTTGACCTGTCAGTTCACTCTTATGCCTATAAATACCACTCATTAGCAGAGACTAGCAGCTGCTGGTGAATTTATGTATCATGAAAGCAAAACACAGCTGCACAGAATAGTCTGTCCTGGTGGAAGAGCAATAGATACTTCGACTAACAGAAGCCATTAAAGGACAATTGCAGTATTCAGCTCAAAATAAAAACCTGAAACAAAATCAGCTAGGCCAAAAATGACAAGAAAAAACAAAAACAAAAAAAGCACACCACAAGTAACCCCCCTGCCCCCCCAAAAAAAAAAAAAAAAAAAAAAGGAGCAACAGTGACATGAGGTTCAGAAACCACAAAGCATTCTATACACTGAAAAACTACTAGCCAACAATCAGCATCTAGTACAGATATTTTTTTAATTTAACCATAGTCAATATCTTATAAATTTCTGTATTTTTCTACAGTTTTCCAGTAGATTCACATATCAGCACAGTCGGATCATCATCAGAAGAGGTTAACACCTTGTTTACTGCATGTCCCTGACACCCCCCCTCATGGTCAAACTACACCTAACACTTTCCTTATCTGGTTTTGGATCTGAAGAAAACCATTGGTTCAGCAGAAGTAATTAAATTGCATATTATAGGTAGGTATGTGGGAGGGTTTGACTCGTGAAGCCTGCCATGTGCGCTTTCATTTTCAAGAATGGAAAATCCCCTTTTTTCAAAACAATTACATTAAACTAGCATAATGCAAAGCTATTTTAAATATGCATAATTATTTTATACTATCACTCTCAAAGCACTTAAAAGGGACATGAAACTCCAAAGTTTTCTTTTGTGATTCAGATAGAGAATACAATTTTAAACAACTTTCAAATTACTTCTATTATCTAAATTTGTTTCATTCTCTTGGTATCATTTGTTAAAGACACAGCAATGAACTAATGGTTTCTAACTGAACACATGGGTGAGCCAATGACAATTGGTATATATAGATATACGCAGCCACCAAATCAGCAGCTAGAACCTAGGTTATCTGTTGCTCCTGAACTTGCCTAGATAAACCTTTCAGCAAAAGTTAAGAGAAGGAATCAAATTAAATAATAGTAAATTGGGAAGTTGTTTAAAAATTGTATTCTCTATCTGAATCATGAAAGAAAAAAAAATGTGGGTTCTATGTCCCTTTAATGTCTTAAATGTTACTCACATTTACATTTTGTAAACAAATGCAACTACTGACCAAAGATTCTCAGCAAGACACTGCTTGTGAATGTGTGCTATATTGATACCATTGTGCTCACTCCTGTGGAGTTATTAACGAGTCCGCACGGATTTGCTAAAATACAAGTCTGTAAATAACACTGAGATAAGGGGTCAGTGTGCAGAGGCTTACATATAAGGTAATCACAGAGGTAACAAGTATATTAATATAAACCTGTGTTGGTTATGCAAACTGGGGAATAGGTAATTATCTATTTTTAAACAAATTATGGAGGAAACTAATGGGAAAAAGAGCAAATCAGGATTCCAGTGAAATACCCCTTAATGGTATTTATGTAGTGACTAAAAACCCTGGATTAACAGTATTCCATTATGAGATAGCTACAACTTCACTACGATAGATGCAAAAGAAAAAGATTTTTCTTTCATGATTAAAAAGGGAAATTACACACTAGATTTTTCTCTGCATAAATGTTTTGTAGATGATCCACTTATATAGCCCAAACAGCTTTTTTATTTTTATTTTTTTAAATGTATAGTTTTACTTATTTTTAAAATAACATTGCACAGATTATCAGACTCCTAACAAAGCCCCAAAGTTTTAGGAGAATACTGATGTATACCTACTCCAGCTTGCTCCTGTTTGTGTAAAGAGTCTTTTCATATGCAGAGGAAGGGGGGGTGGTCTGCTTTTTTGCTATAGAACCACTTTCAGTGGGTGTCCTTGCAAACTTTTAGAACAAAGCTAAACAGGGAGCTTCTAAGTAAGTTTTAAACTGTTTTATACTGGATTTTTAGATCAGTATCGATGTGTATTAGCAGTTAATAAAAATTGGTGTATACTGTCCCTTTAAAATGGGGCATTCAAATTTAAGCATTCTAATTTAATTATATCAAATTGTCTCTCGTTATCTTGTTGATAAGCAGGGATGTAAGCTCAGGAAAGTGCACGTCTGAAACACGATACAGCAGCAGCTTTGCAAGAATGTTGTCCATTTGCAAAAGCACTATATGGCAGCACTATTTTCTCCCACGTAGTGATTCAGACACCTACCTCTTCAACAAAGCAAATTTGATAATAGAAGTAAATTGGACATTTTTTTTAAACTCTATGCTCTGCCTGAATGAGCAAAGATAATTTGTGGGTTTCATATCCCTTTAAAAAGACTTCTATTTTCTCAACTTTTTTTTACTAAACAATCATGGTTAATTCATTTTGCTGGTATGACAATATATTCAGTCTAGATATTTACAGGCTTTCTAAGGATTAGCCAGATACTCACATGAATAAACCCTCAAGAGTTTAACCTCATCCTCTTAAGCTTCACACACTACAATGCGAGCTATAACTGGCAAGCACAGTCAAGGAGAGAAATAAACAAGCATCTTGCTAATCCTTTAGCCAATCACCTCATGCAAAGCGATCCAGTTAGGAGGCAGACATCTCAATCCACTGATGCTGGCTCAGAGCAAACAGACCTTTGACAGAATGTTCAGATATCAGAAACGATTATGAAAGAATAGATCACAGCTATTAGATGTTGGCAAAAAAAAAAGTGCCATTAAATGATTCTGTCAGGCAACTATAGATATTGGATGTTAAAAAGCAGCAGCACAGTGAAGATGTAAGAATAGAACAGCATAGTTGAATAATAATTTGTACCCAAAAAAATGCCAGATTCTCAATCTAAAATTTGTGAAGAGGGATTATCCATCAGCTCAAATTGTACAAGCAATGAATGACAGTCAAATCTGTTTTGGTGAGATTTTACATTTTTATAGGTTGTTTTTTTTTTTTTTTTTTTTTTAATATATACAAATTTAATAGTCCCCCCTTGTACCATTTCTAGCCTATTTATATCCTTCTGGAGATTCATATCAGTGGTATCTAATATTCAATCACCGTCACAGTGCAAATTTATGCATGTAGAAGAAAAAAAAAAAAATTCAGACTATGGTATTTTACTAACAAAAGCGAGTCATTTTGTGTACAATTAACCTTGGGATTTTTGCATTTTGGACTGGTTTGATGGGCCTTTTGGTTCTTCTCAGACATTCATATGTTTATGGTGTAAGGCATTGTTTGTAAAAGCAAGCCATGTACATAAATATATATTGCACATTTGTCCAACTGTACAAAAATATTTAGGCCATCACCACAAATATGGCACTACTGGGAAATCAAACCTCACATTGGAAGGAGAATTGCGTCTAGCTCATTTGCATTATAAAAACTCATGATCTTTCACACTCAGAATGGCTGTCTAAACCGTTAAATTACTATTTCTTTTCATAGTGTGAAAGACGCTGCTCCTTAGGAGTATGGCCCCGCTCTATTGTTCTGTGTACTAAGTCGGCCCATTGAACAATACTGACAGCTGCTATCAAACCGGGCAGCATTTACTTTCAGTGCAGCTGCTGCTTGTAGTAACAGACAAGCTCCCAAAGCTTCCTCCCCTCTGGGGGAGACAGGTTGACACACTGCATGTTCAATGAAGGGGCGCAAAGGTCCACCAAATTGTCAACCCAATTTTCCGCTATTCTGGTTTTCCAGGATGCACAGTGTCTCTTTCAGGCAAATCAGGCATACGTCAGAGCATAAAACATAGCATGGAATGAGATTGTTTTTCTTATGTTGTTTATTTAACTAGTTAATAAATAATAAAGAAAAAAGCCTAACGGCAAATGAGTGGCTCTGTGAGAAACACATATGTACATATACGTAGATCTATATCGATCATTAAAAGATAAGCAATGTTAACCTAATATTGTCTGAGTGGATGCATTGCGTTTTTTTCCTCTTCTTTAATGCCCTTATTCCAGTGCACGTTTAGATTTACAGGAGTTTCACTGTGTGCACACCATTATGCATTTGTGCTTCAGACCAGGTTCAATAACCGTTTGGATGCTGAGCTGATGCTATCATTTGGGGTGAAAATTAAGAGTTTGGAGGAAGGGAGGAGGCGTGGAGACTGCTAGGGGGAGGGAATGTTTATGCAAGGATAAGCTGTCAAGTGTAATAAAGCAGCTTGAATAAAAATGTAAGCTGAAAATCCACTGAAGCTCCCCATTTCAGGGAGGAAAAAGCTATTAAAAGGAAATGAAGGTCACCCTCCCAGTTTATTTCACCTAATTGACTGCCAATGGCTTACCACAGGCAAACCAACTGCAGATCTGCAATTGAGAAACTGATGAAAGGAGAGTTTTCATGCTGAGACTCATTCTTTTATGAGCACTAATCCTCCCGCGCTCTTCTGGTTTTTTTTTTTCTTCCATCTCCAGTTGGGATGTAATTTTAAGCACAGATGGATTAACTGGTCCCATTGTCTGCAGACGTCATTGGACTATGGCACTGTTAATCCATACAGCAGCATGTCTAATTATCATTACAAAGTGTCTGAGGGAACCATAAAGACCAGCGGGGCATCTTCTCACAAGCAATTAACATAAATTGATAAATGAGTAATTTGAATCAGCTCAAGCCGCTCACATGAATAAAACCAGAAAGGACAGCTCCTTGTTTCTGCTACTTTTTTTTTTTTTTTTTTTTTTTTTTTTTTAAGATTACATTAGAAGGGCAGGGAAACAAAAAAAAAAAAAAAAGTAAAAACAGAAATCCTCAAGAGTTTGTGTGGCGGGAATAACTGAATTCACACAGAGGAAGGAATGCATGGTTCACTGAACTCATTAATGTGTAACAAATGCCCTGTGAGTGACAAGCTGTCTGACAAGACAGTATTAACCAATCAGCATATTTATTAAAAAAAAAAAATCCATTAAAAACACCAAACAATGTTATGTCATGCAATTAAACATGTTGTTGAAAGGAGTGACAAGCAGATCTATGTGGAGGCCAATTTAATACTGTACTTGAGGACAAGGAAGAGGGAGGAAAGGGAATAGCTGACCAGGTCTCAAGGGACCTATTTATCAAAGTCTATCCAAGAAAGGAAAAAAAAAAACTCGGACAGGACATACACAACATGATTATCGTGTGTGTGTGTGTGGGGGGGGGGGGGGAATCCTATTATAAAGAATGGAATATCAATCTGGTAATGAAGGTGCAATTTGACTTCTTGCAGAAAATATACTTTGCTGGTTAATCCCTATACAATTTAGATTTCTGTTCACCAATGCGAGACGTGCATGATTTGCATAACCACGGTCACTGTGAAAGGTAAACTACAAGGCAGACAAATTAGTCAGCAAACCTGAGTTAGGAGGTTACACACTAATACAAGACAAATAAATGCAACACAAAATGGCAGAAGTCAGTTTGTTTAGGTTTGCATTGCAACATCAGAAAGTTGTTTTTTTTTGGCAAAGCATATGCAGTAAAAAAAAAAAAATCATCTTTAAAAACCATTAAAAAATAGCTAGAGAGCAAATAACATGCAAGACAAAAGCAGAGTAACCCCTTGCATCTTTAACCTTAAACACATTAAAAACACCCTAAAGTAAAAATCAAATTAATCATAAAAATGTTTAATTATACATAGACAAAAAGATTGCAATAACCTATTTGGCTTGATTTCCATTCAGTTTACATGTGCAAACTTTTTTTTTCACTGCGCCCAAGAGGAGCCAAAAAATTGACCTAGTAACATGCCCAAACGTTTCCTGGTTAAGACTGGAGCACATTTGCATATGCCTCTAACTCGCTACAACACTGTAAATTGGAAAGAGTAAAAAAGGTTTTCTCAGAGGTATGTCCCTGAACTGCAAAATAATGCAAATTGAATATGCTTTAACGCGTGTAAATAGCATGAAGGCGTTTTGAACTGCTGTGCTTAACTGCCAATATATAACAAAAAAATGACAAAAGGCCCCATTAACGCTTTTTTGACAGGCCACATTCGTCTATAATTGGAACAAAGTTTAGATGTAAACAAATTTAAATCACGTGATCATGCATGCAATCGCAAGATTTCAATGATGGGATCAGGTCAGGGGGGAGTGCCTATGACGGTAGGCACGCCCTCCAAGCCACGATCCCATTCAGCAAGTGTGTTTGGCTTCAGTACAGTCAAATGGCTAGGAACTTCGCTGCCGTCCTAACGGCACAGCGCAGTTAGGGCGGCATGGAACGTCCTAACGTCAGGAAGAGGTTAACCATTTTTACCTCTATATTTACGTTCTATGCATGCCTCTGCAGACTGCTCCTTATCTCTCAGTTCTTTTGACAGACTTGCATTTTATCCAATCAGTGCTAACTCAAATAACTGCACCAAGATAAAGGAGGCCTTCAACATCTTAGAATAAGTGAGTCTATCTAGGTTTACCTTTCAACAAAATACCAAGAGAACAAAAGAAAAATTTGATAACACTAAATTGGAAAGCGGTTTAAAATTACATGCCCTATCTGAATCATGAAAGTTTAATTTTGACTTGACTGTTCCTTTCATGTGTTTCCAATGAGCAGCAGAGTATAAAATGTATGAGACATTGCTTCTATAGGTTGAATTTTGTACATGAAAAAGCTTCAAAACCAATCAAAATGGATCAAGCTTGTGGGGAAATCAAATATCCTTATTATATCACTTTCTGTACAGACAAATGCTTCATTATCTTATCTCTGCCTGTATACCAAATCTCAATACTTAGAAAGAACAATTGGAAATTAACATTTTATTACTGATCTCATCTACTATTTCCCCTACCTCCCACTGGGAGTGTATTTTTTCTGCAGCCTATGTTACACAGCTTTTTTTTTTTCATAGCCCATACTTATGTAGACAAATTTTCACTATAGGTAAGAATACCACAGGCAAAATAAGCTACTTAAAATGCTGATATAAAAAGGTAAAAAGGAGCTACTTGTAAACAATTTATTACACTCCAGCAGGTAGAATGGTAAGTGGAAACAAATTAAAGAAGAGAAAAAAACTGCAGGGTCACTGGCAGATAAGTGGAACCCCCAACATTTCATAATATATAAAACATTCCCACTAGTTATGTAATGGAACATCTGTTTAATATGACAGAAAAATAAAACCAGGTATGTAGCCTAATTTTAGACACAAATTAAAATGTTTGTTTAGCATAAAACAAAAAATCTAACAATTTGTTTTATACTTGACCATTTGCCATTCTTAATATTAGACTTCACCCACAAGTGACTTTACATATACACATCCCTCTGCAAAAGTCTTAGGCCACCATTAGATTTGTTGTTTTACCAATGGTATAACAACCATATATAATTATTCTTCTTAGCCTCTTTATTAGAATACAACCAGAAAATACAGGATATTTGTATGCAGTATTAAAAAAAAATAAAAAATAAAAATCAGAAAAAATGTATTTTAGTGTGACCTCCCCTTACACTTGAGCAACATCAGGAACCTGGCTCTCGTAACCCTTAATGGAACCCTAATTAATGTCATTGCCAACTCTTGTATTTGTCCCACTATTTCATGTCAAAATTACTGCTTTGAAAAAAGGTCTATTAAACCAGGTTTGTGAAAGACATGCTTGAGCATTACATACATTCATTGGAAGCTTGCTAATAAGACCAACTTTAAATCACATTATTCCATTTAAAATGCCAAATATAACAGAATTTGACAGACATAAAATCATACTTTTGCATCAGCAAGGCCACTCTCAAAAGGTAAAACGGCAAATAAACTGGATATTCAAGATGTGGTATCGGCATTCAAGCTGTTATAAAGACATTTAAAGAAACAGGAGAGGTCAAGGACAATAAAAAAAATGACTGAAAGGCCAAGAAAGTGTTCAAAATCTGATGAGAGGTTTCTCAGTTTCTTCTTTGAGAGACCGGAAGAAGTCCAGCAAGGACCTGACTCAACATCTGGCAGGTTCATGGAGATGCCAAGTTGACCCTTCTAAAGTCTGAAGGAGGTTTATAAGGAATGCTCTTTGTGGAAGGGTAGCAGCCAAGAAACAGGGAACAGGGTGAAAAGGTTAAGATATGTTAAAGTTCAAAGATTGAAATGAAGATCAGTGGAAGAGCGCATTATTGTGTGACAAGTCCAAATTTGACATTACTGGGTCTAATCGTCGCCAATATGTGAGAAGAGTTGGAGAGAGATGGAAGAATAAGTGCTTGCGGCCTTCAGTGAAACATGGTGGAGGGTCTGTCCTGGTTTAGGGCTTGATTTCTGCCAGTGGTGTTGGCGATATGGTCCGAATTGATGGGATCATGAATGCTGAAAAGTACAGACAGGTTTTAATTCATCATGCCATTCCTTCTGGAAAGCGCCTGATTGGGAATAGTTTTATTTTTCAGCATAACGATCCCAAGCACACTGCTATCGCAGTGAAAGCATATTTGCAGTGAAAGCATATTTGGAGAGAAACACAGCTGACAAAACACTGACAGTCATGGACTGGTCTCCACAGAATGTAGAACTGAATATTATAGAGGCAGTATTGGATCACCAAGACAGAGAAAGAAATAAGAGAACCTAAAGAACTCTGGTATAATATACTAGAAGATTACTTCAGAAAACGTCAGGACAGTCTGACCCAAAAGAGTTCAAGATGTGCTTAGTGCCAGGGGAGGGTGCACTAAATACTGACTTTTGCCTGAAGAAGCCATTTTGTTTTGAAAATTATGTTTTTGCATATTTTGTGTTTATATTTCCTGTTTGCATCTTAATAAAGAGACCAAAAAATAAATATGGATAGTCAAAAAAAAACAACTTTGCTAAAACAAGAAATCGAATGGTGTCCTAAGACTTTTGCACAGTACCATACATACACAAGACAGACTGACTGACTGACTGACACTGAGGGGGGGGTCACAATTTTTTTGATTAAAGGAACACTCAAGTCAACATTAAACTTTCATTATTCAGATAGAGCATGCAATTTTAAACAACTTTCCAATTTACTTCCATTAACAAAATGTGCAGTGTATTTTTATATTTAAAGGGCCATAATACCAAAATGTTTAAACACTTGAAAGTGATGCAGCATAGCTGTAAAAAGCCAACTAGAAAATACCACCTGAACATCTCTATGTACAAAAGAATGATATTTTACCTCAAAAGTTTCTCAGTAGCCACCTCCCATTGTAAAGGATTTCTAAGCAGCATATTAGTGTGTCTGTCCTGGGACAGTTTAGGGGATGAGCATCGTGCACTCTCATATTTCCCTATTCAGCTTACTATGAAATCTCATGAGAGAACAGTAAAAGAGTTCATGACCTCAGCACTGCTGATGCTGATTGGCTGCTGTTCATTTCTTCATTTTTTTTTTACCTGCAGCTGGGCTACAGCCGAGTATAACTTTTTACACAGAACTTACTCTGCTGAGCTGAGGAGACTGAGGTAAAATATCTTCCTTTTTTACATAGAGATGCTCAGGTGATATTTTCCTGTCAGCTTTTTACAGTTATACTGCATCAGTTTCAAGTGATTTAGCATATGAGTATTATGTCCCTTTAAACTTTTAGAGTCACCAGCTCCTACTGAACATGTGCAAGAATTCACAGAATAAAACGTGTATGCATTTGTGATTGGCTGATGGCTGTCACATGGTACAGGGGGAGTGGAAATAGACATAACTTAAAATTGTCAGAAAAAAAATCTGCTACTCATTTTAAGTTCAGACTAAGTGCTATTGCATTGTTATCTTGCATTTGTTGATTATGCAAATCTACTGTGTTGACTGGTCCTTTAACCTTTTAGCGCCGTTATGGCATTCTATTCCGTCCAAATGGCGCTGGGCTTTAGTGCCGCTAGGATGAAATACGGCATAGCTGTTTGGCTGTCCTGAAGTCAACGGCGCTTCCTGGATGTGATCGCGGTCTGGAGGGCATGCCTAGAGTCATAGGGATGCCCCCCTGACCCAATCCCATAATTGAACTCTCAGGATTTCAATTTGTCTACATCGGAAAGTTGTTCAGATTTAGACATTATGACCCTGTCATGAAAGGGTTAAGTATTGTAATTTGGATTTTAATTACAATTTTATTCAAATATTTCTTCAACATACATTTATTTTTATGATATATTCCCATAGCAAAACATCTCTTTCAAACCCCAAGGCAGATAGAAAGATTTCATGGAACAGCAGGACAAAAACAGGACTGTCAGATATTGTCAGTACACACACACCGGTCTGATACACACACACACAAACACACTTTAGGTACAAGTTAAATTACCTTTAAAAAGCTACATTTCATTTGGATTACAAATTCTGTCATGCTTGATATTTTGTCAACACAAACTCAATTTTTATTTTAATTAAAGAGACATTGTACACTAGATTTTTCTTTGTATACATGTTTTGTAGTCTATTCATTCATATAGCCCACCTGGGAGTTTTTTTTTTTAAACAATGTATTGTTTTCATTATTTTAAACAACACTGTGCTGATTTTGAGACTCCTAACCAATCCCTAAAACAACAGATGTTACTTCTGTTTGCGTAATCTGTCTTTTCATATGCAGGGGGGAGTTTCTGCTCGTCCTGCTTTCACAGCCCCTTTCAATGGGTGTCCCAGCCTAACCTCGTCAACACTGACACATTGGGAGCTTCTAAGTTAGTTTTTAAAAGGTTTAGATCAATATCTGTGCATATTATTTATAGTAATGTCTGTTAAATGCAGTTGTATGAAAATTGATGTTCACTGCCCCTTTAAAGAGAAATACCACAGCAAAGAGCTATAAAATGATTTTTGGCCAGAGGCTCAGATGAACTTTCTAGAGTCTACTTTAGACAAAAGGATAAATGAATACTCTTGTAAGAAATAAAAACGCTGCGCAACATATTTACTTTTTGGTTCAGTAACTGTCAATCTATAAATTTTGTTTATTAGCAAAAACAAAGTTCATGCAAAACTTCATCTCATCCTAAAAAAAACAAAACGACTGGAATTTAGGGCTACAATTTACCTCATATTAAAAAGTGGAAGAAAACTAAAGAACATTTCTTGAAATGATTCAGATACAGCATACAAATTTCAAACAAACAACTTTCTAATTTACTTATATTATATCATTTTCTTCACTTTTGGCATCCTGTGTCCAAGGAGCAGCGATGCACTACTGGGAGCTAGCTGAACACATATGGTGAGCCAATAACAAGAGGCATATATGTGAAGCCATCAATCACCAGCTAGTGCATTATTGCTCCTGAGTCTACCTAGGTATGTTCTTTAACAAAGTATCAAAAGAGCAAAGCAAATTACATAAAAGCAAATAGGAAAGTTGAAATAAATAATAATTAATAATGTATGCTTTATCTGAATCATGAAAAGTTTTTAATTTTGACTTTTACTGTACCTTTAAGAAAAATACAAGCAAGGTGTCCATTTTTCAAACAAAGAGCTATATTATGAAAGTGTAATATACCCAAGGAATAATTGAACATATTATATTAAATGCAATATTTAAATATATAAAACAATAAAACAAGTAAGAAAGCTTGGTATACACACTGTAGGAGGTAGACCTGGAAGGCCACGTACCCCGATGATGGCATTCAGCTCAGCCATTGTCACTTGTTTGGCACGCTCTACAGCTTGAGCCACTTGCTGTTGATGCTGCAAATAAAAATGGCAAATCTAAAGTTAAAATCTTGCGAGCAAAGTTAATTGCTAAAAACTGGCTTAAAAGGGTATTTTTGCAGATATTAAAAAGGGACCATAAAAAACACCTTGGGCAGACTTGAGAACCTCTACATGGCTCTGCTCCAAAGGGGCAGCATACACTATGTCTGCTGCCCAGGTGTATCATACATACACACGTGTGTATGCCGCCCTCTTTCCTCATGTGACCAATTACATGAGAGAAGGGCCTGTCAAATCAGGGTGATTTATATCCGCCAACTCAGAGTTGTCTGGGAGGGTAAGAAGCAACTGTAAGCCAGCCCCGCAAGGGCTCAAAAGCAGCATAAATTGCTTAGACCTCCTTGTAATTACAATATTTACATGCCAAGTGTGAAAAGATTTAATATACCTTAATACCTTATTTACCATTTGCTATTCTTAAAGGGAAATTAAACAATGTTTTATTTCATGATTCAGATAGAGCATGCAATTTTAAACAAACTTTCTGACTTACTTCTATTACCAAATTGTCTTCGCTCTCTTAGTATCTTTCGTTGAAAAGCCAGGGAGTAAGCTCAGGAGTGTGCACGTTTCTATAGCACTATTTGGCAG
Organism: Bombina bombina; assembly: GCF_027579735.1. Classification (NCBI taxonomy): domain Eukaryota; kingdom Metazoa; phylum Chordata; class Amphibia; order Anura; family Bombinatoridae; genus Bombina; species Bombina bombina. The sequence continues at coordinate 575,379,102 of NC_069500.1, read as the reverse complement.
CAGTTTTGCAAGAATGTTATCAATTTGCAAGAGCACTAGAATGCAGCACTATTTCCTGCAATGAAGTTCTCCAGACACCTACCTAGGTATCTAAGCATAGAAAAAAAGCAAATCTGATAATATAAGTAAATTGGAAACTTTAAAAATGATATGCTCTGTCTGAATCAATATATATATATATATATATATATATATATATATATATATATATATATATATATATATATCCCTTTAAGAACTCCAAAGATGATGCTGCAGTCTTTTCAAATTTGAATTACTGTTGTGATTCAGTCTTGTGTCTAAGGATCTGTGAGCAGAATGACTGCCTAGGCTAAAAAGGTGAACTACATGAGGATTTGTATCAGTTGTGGCCAAAACAATAGTTGTAATATAGTATGATCCACAACACAATTCTTGCATTTCTGATTGTAGCTCTCAAGTAGAGCACAGCTGGTGACTGGTAGGGTCATGTACACCTCTGATTAACTGGCCAGCTACACCCTGCAAAGAAGCTATAATCCTGGGATACCAAATACAAAAAAACAAATAAATTACATGCGCTAGCTAATGCCACTAATTAGAGAAAATAACATTTGCTTTAGAATGCCCCTTTAAAAAGCAACAAACACACAGCTAGTTTATAGTGAACTTTAAATGAGAATAAAAGAAATTGCTTTTAAGGGGCTATCATTTTATATAAACCTAGATTTAAAACTCAGCATTTCAACAATGCATAAAATGTTTGCTTATTGAAAAATAAACAATATATATTCATTATTTTGCTGCCTTTTGCTGTAGAATACTTCTGAAAATTGTACGTGTTCCACTTCTCCCCAGGGACACGTTGGTTAATACTTTTAGCTAAAATGTATCTGAGGTTTGTTTACCCCCTCCTACCTAACATTCTCAGTACCGATTGTTTTCTTTTAAAGGTAAATTATAAGTTTTGCATCATCATAACAAAAGTATTCTTTGCAATAGAAGTGAGCATACAAGGTAGTTTAAGTGTTAAAGGGACAGTCTAGTCAAAATTAAAACATTATTCAGATAGGACATGTAATTTTAATCAACTTTTCAATTTACTTTTATCATCAAATTTGCTTTTTCTCTTGGTATTACTTAGTTGAAACTAAACCTAGGTAGGCTAGAATGCTAATTTCTAACCCCTTGAGGGCTGCCTCTTATCACATGCTTTTTAACCTTTTAAAGCCGTTATGCCGTTCTATTTCGTCATAATTAGACTGGGCTTTAAAGCCGTTATGACGGAATAGAACGTCATAGCTAATGGCTGTCCTAAAGCCTTCAGTGCTGTCAGGATTTGATCGCGGTCTGGAGAGCGTTCCTAGGGTTGTAGGGACGCCCCCAGGCGCGATCCAATAATTGAAATCTTGGGATCGTGTGCACGATTGCGTGGTTTCAATTTGTCTACATCGGAACAGTTGTTTCGATGTAGGCACTTTAGCCCTGACACGAAAGGGTTAAATTGCTTTTCACAACAAGAGACTTGATAGTTCATGTGGGCCATACAGATAACACTGTTCAGGCACAGAAAGTTATTTAAGATTTAGCACAACACAATGCTAAATGCAAGTCAAAGATAATAGTCATGTGATCAGGGGGCTGTCAGAAGGTTCTTAGATACAAGGTAATCACAGAGGTAAAAAAGTATATTAATATAACTTAATTATCCAAAACTGGGGAATGGACAATAAAGGGATTATGTATCTTTTAAACAATACAAATTATATTGTAGACTGTCCCTTTAATAGTATTGTATATATAAATATTAGGGATGCCCTTCGGAAATATAATAAAGCTGAATCGATGCTAAACCACCTTAACGGCATAGAAGAGGGCAGGCTACCCCAGCGTACATGCAATATCTGTGTATCAGTGTGCGATTGGTTATCAAGTGTTCTTTTTCTCTGGGGACAGGGAAATCAGGGGGGGGAATGCTCATTTAACAAATTAAAGCTGCATTATTCATTGCAGAATTATCAGACATGAAGGTACATTGCTAACAACTGTAATGTCCCTTTAAGAATGAGAACTGCAGCTGCATAAATAAACATTCCTACATCAGCTTTAGAAGTGAAAAAATCAAGGCTTGCTTTGATAGTCATTTTGCAGTTTTTGCTCTAAGATCTGTGTGAGTCAGTGTTCCTGTATCTGCAGCTTGGCCAGCAATCTGTTAGATGAAATAGCAGGGGTTCTGCACACCATAACTAGAACAGATGTTCTTCACACTTATGCTTCGTGATAAAATTAACATTGTAAAGCTAACTAATTTGCAAACAGAGAAGTAGCATAATTGCACATTAGCAGCCAGCATTTTTTACTTACTTCCTGAGAAAGAAATGGGATGACTTGTGCACATATTGTGTTTAATCGCTTGGCGATTTCTGTCTACAAGGAAAGAAAGAAAGAAAATGTTACAGTATTTACATTGAAAATAGTTCTACACACTACTTTATAACATTGTAAATAGAAACCTAAAAGATTGTTTACATTTGGTTAAGCCCTCTAACAATAATTGGTTTCCTTGCTGTGATTATCAAATTATAATTGCGGTCATACCTCACCAACCCGAATACTCAATGCATTAAAAGGCTATTTAGTACTTTTTAGTCAAAGTTCTGCATACAGGTTCATACAAAAAATAAAGCATGTTACTGACAAATTGGGTATATACAATCTAATGTTACCTTATGTCAAATAATCAGAACTGACTTCAATTGACCTTTATGAAAAAAAAAAAAAAAACACAACAACAACAACCCTCATTAAAATCAATAAGATCTAAAGAAGTTGATCAGCATCAGTTCCCTGATGAATTACCAGCAGTGGTGTCAAGAGAAATAATAGCTATACACCTTTTTAAAAAGGGAGAGGCAACACTACAAGTGTTATTGTTTAAAAAGATAGATGATGCCTTTACTACCCATTCTGCAGCTTTGCACAAACATTGTTATCAAAATACTTTATAAAATTTAAACCTCTAAATTTCTGCTTGTTTCTAAGCCACTACAGACAGCCTCTTATCACATTCTTTTTTATTTGCTTTTCACAACAGGAGAATACTAGATCATGTGGGCCATAGATAGCATTGTGCTCACGTCCAGGGACTCAGCAAAACACAACACTAATTGGCTAAAATGCAAGTCAAAAGACAAAAAAAAAAAAAGTAATGGAGCTGTCAGAAGATGCTTAGATACAAGGTCATCAGAGGTAAAAAGTATATTAATATAACTGATGGTTGTGTAAAAACTGGTGAACGGGTAATAAAAGGGATTATCCATCTTTTAAAATAAAGATTATGGTGTAGACTGTCCCTTTAAGATCAGGTAGGTTTGGGCATATGCAGTTCAATAACAAAAACCCAAGTGTAGAGAACTAAATCTCGTCTGCAAAAGCTCTGGCAGACAGAACAGTAATAACTGTCCAAGCTCTTTGGCACCACAAACTTCAGTCTACTATGTCAGGAAAAGACCCTTGTATCTGTATGGCAGCTCTCAGTGCATCTCAAGAGCCCTTAATTGTTTATGTTCTTAATGCAAGGTCTCTCGAGTGTGTTCATTTTTAATAGTCAACTCAAGTACACAGCCTATCAAAGCGCTACAACCCAACATCAGTCGTTGGTGCTCTCTACTTGAGCGACTTTCTTGGTTTATTTGCAAATGACTGGCTTTGGCGGCTCCTTCACTCAAGAGCTGCCCTCCTATCTGAAGCATCATTAAAATGAACAGGAAGGAACTGCTGCAGTCTGTAAAATGAAGCACAGACCATCAGGCAAAATCTACTTAGTACTGTTGGATGCTGTTCTTGGCAAACAATAGCTTAAAAGAATTGCCCTTTTGCTCGCATAAGTTTTAACTTGATATGAAGGTCACAGAGTCATAGGAAAACTGTACAAATAAATGACTCTTTAAATAAGTATTTTTCCTGCAAGATGTATAATCCAAAAAAAAAAAAAAAAGTGGAAGTTGTCCCTATCAGGAAGGAACTATTTGTCTCTAGGTATTACTGAGGGGGGTGTTTAAAATATACCAGTACAAAATATATATATATATTTTCAACATTACTTTTTAATGTACTGTAGGTCAAAATGCAATCATACAGATTGGATTTTAATTACCTAAAATATTGATTTTGAGTGAATTAGTGATAAATAGCCTTTTGCTGAAATTTACATAAAAATTAGACTCATTAGTGTATCAGTAGGATATAAAAAGGGCCAGGTTTATTTTAAAAGCATTGTACCAACTTGCACCAATGCTATAAAAATCCTCAGAGCAAACTTTAACCCTTAAAAGTCAGCAGTTTCCAAATCAGCTCAACTATGGAGAAAAAAAAATAGAGAGGCCTGGTTCAATAACTCAAAAGCCTTCTAGACAGAAAAATATGGACTTCCTGCCATTTATACCATGTAACATTGTAAACCACAAAGGAATAAAGGTCAACATTGCACTTTTTGTCATTACTGAATCATTTGAGATAATCTGTGTGGCAGATGAGAGAAAAATCGAAGGCGGTGAGAATGCTGCAAATGGCTTATTGACCTCAAAGCAATTTCCATCTCCATCTGTCTAAAAGCAGACGTGGGGAGAGGGAAAAAACAAAACTCAATATGAAGCATTCTTCATTTTTAGATCTATGCCGTTCATCTTAAATGTTCAGCACTTATTATGTAAAACTAGGAATCCATAAACCGACTGGTTAAGGAGGAGTTACAACATGCAGATCTCACTTTAACCTAGTGATCTGACAAAGCGTTTCTGTAATCCTACTTCAAATCTGTAAATTAAACAATGCTTAATAAGAGATTAAAAATAAAAATATGTCCTACACAATAATAGATTTGAAATGTAAATTCACAGGAACATAAAGACAATTGAAATCCCCTTTGTATAGATGGATAGAAATTTGAAAAAAATAAATAAAATGTCATGAAATGCAAGTGGATTAAAACATTAAAAATAAAAGATGATGCATTTAGAATGTGAAATCCCAACAGTATATCAATGTCAAAAAGGATGTCAAGCTAGGAATCAATGCAGGTATGTGCCACTGCCAAATTTCTCTGCTCCCAGATGAGCTTTAAAATTATTTTATTGCTCAAAATTTAATTTGTTCCAACCCGTGTCTCCATGACAACACTGGCTAACCCTGCAAATCATTTGGGTAATTGGATAACTTATCTCTCTATTGCTCTCAAATCGAATGATTCTGCTAGAATTGTAGCAGCCAATCAAATTTACAGGCCTCTTGAGTAAAAGGCTTAGGAAAGTAGCCACATTCATCTCCTATTTACTGCCATATTAACCAGGATATGACAAACTGCAGAGGTTGGCTTTCAAAAAGCATTTGGGATTAAGAACCGTTATCTTCTCAAATTGAGCCTTCTATATACATGCATTGTTTCTTTTTATGCACTCAACTGTGGTTTCAATATAACGCCTCCAAAATCGAATCAATCTAAACACAAAGCAAAGTCTGGAGCAATACAAAATGTATAGCCTCCCTATAATTTCCATATTTACATTAAAAAAATGACAGCAACTCATTAAGGGATTAGTGCAATGTTTCAACGTCTGCACTAAATGTATTGTTTCATTGTATATATGCTGCTGAAAGAGGGATAAGATTTACTAAAACCATTTTTGGTAATACAAGTAAGTATATTGCAAAAGTGTTTCAAATCAAAACAGAAATGCTCTCAGGCTTGTTTCAGTTAGGAAGCTTTCATGGCATCTTTCTACACTGGGAGAAGATATGACTTTCTTTTAAATAAAAAAGGTAAGCAGCACATCCCCATAATCTGTATCTATTTATTTAGATTAGGTTTATATATCCTCATAGGCTGTGAAAAAGTTTGTTAAACTCCATAACACTCCGCACCATTTTGGATCATTGCCAACTTTTAAACATTCAGTCACTGGATGTGTTTCACTCCTAATTCCAATTTTCTCAGTAATCACACACTGGAAACTGCTCCCAGCAGCTATTGAGCAGACATAGTAAATAACTGTCCAGTTCACTTGCAGCTGTAAATGCTGCTGACACAAAGCCAATTGGCAGGTATAAGGCTCTTGTCAAGATCTTAAGAGCTTTTGCTCTTGTTCATCTTTAGGATGTCAGAACTTTCAACTATAGTTAGAAACAGGATAACCCCTGTGTGTCAGAGGCCTGTGAGACGTCAAAGGCTACTCAGTAGGACAACTAAACTGGTTAACTCTTTACTCCATTGTAATTTACTCTCATAGTCCATGCCATTGCCATGCGCGTGTAATGATTTTTTTTTTTAAATGTTAAACATGCAGTTTAAAGGGCATGTGTGTGCAATAGGTTTACTGATTTAGACATAGCTAGATAAAAGCCAACTAGATTTGGTAATCTCTCCGATCATGTTATATTATCATGAAACAAAATTACACTGTTTTTTGGCTTTTAAATTAAAACTTCCATCCTTAAAGTGAAAGTAAAGTTGCCTGGTTTGCGATCCTCAGTAGCAGTCTTTGGGCATAAATATGACTTTCATTCATCGTTTTTTTTAAATGTAGCTGGAATCAAAGTTATCGCCTTATTTACAAAACTTTATAAACTATCCAAATTCAACCCGTAAATAAATTTAAAAAAATTTACTCCGGGTCACATGTTGTCAACAGCCAATTGAAAATCTGGCAGGTTGGGACCGCTCTATACATCAGAACCCAGAAATATAAGAAGTAGAGGATGGGAGGAGTTGGAATACATACGGTGGAAAGTAGATTTTTAATAAAACTTCTAATTATTGATACATTTATGAAAATAAAGTTAGCGATCATAATATACTAAGGTAGTAGAAAAAATGAATGTGTTCGAAGGGGACCAACTTTACTTTCACTTTAACATTGTGTTAGGAGATCCATGCTAACTTGCAAATACAAAATCCACAAAATAATTCAGGACATAGCCTGACAGATCATGGGGGCCAGGGAACTATTGTTCCCAAAAGTTTCCTTTTCTAGCATCTCTGTATATTTATAAAGGTTTCCTGGCTCCTATAATTGTAAGTTTACTTAATGGCTTCATTGACTCTTCACTTAGGACTGACAGTCACTTACACAGACCAAGGCTGTGCACACGTTGCAATAAGACTACACTGTTCTTTTAGTTTACCTATTGTATGACATCTGCTTACACTACTCTAGTAGCATAGATACAAAAATGTACACCTGTTACAGTTTCAGCTTAGCATCAGCCTTAAAAACTGATATATATTATACATATTAAAAGAAAAAGGGGGGGGGCGACGACATAAGTGTTAGTTAAAACCCCTAAGATCATGCAACATACTGGCGGTTATCAAATGGATGTTGTAGCCTCATTTCCGCAAAATGCGGAACTTTATTCTACTACTTTAATATTTCTCACAGCAATCAACAAAATGTGCAAGAAAGGAAAGAACAACCTTTCCATACCAATTCAAATAATCAATAGTAACATTGTTAGTGCAGACTGCCAAACAAGCAGTATAGGCAATTCACTTGTGTTCTTTAATCTGTTTACTAAAAATCCCAGAGGCCTCACCTAATGCAGTTTGTTTACTCCTTGCAACTAAACATAAACCATAAGTAATCTTACTGCTCATGTTTAGTAATTTACCCTATGCAAACCTTGCAGATAAGCACACATCCTATAGCATGTTAGGAGTCATAAGCACCAGATCACCTGATTTAACACAGGCTCTGTGTTCCAACAATACCCAAAATTGTCCATATTTCAAAATTTAAGTGCAAGATCTATAGCAAAATATGTTTTACTATGTTGCCCATGCAACATAAATATCACCACATTGATGCTTTTTTTCATGGTATGGACTATTGTTTTTGTGAGTTTAGGAAGCGCTACCCTATAAGAATGTCATTAAAAATGTTAGACATTGTCACTGTTTTGTCTAAAAACCTCAGATGGGCAAATGAGAAGATATTACTCAAAATGTAGAGTCAATTTTCTAAAGTGTGTATGTATGTATGTATGTATGTATGTATGTATGTATGTATGTATGTATGTATGTGTGTGTGTGTGTGTGTGTGTGTGTTACAAATATAACCGCACCGTTTTACTAAAAAAAAAAACAAAAAAAAACAACCCTTTCAGGATAGAAGAGTTATGGTAAAAGACTTCAATCATTTTGAATTGACCAGCCCTTATACATACTGAACTGACAGCCTTATTTAGATAACTTACTGTGAGCCACAATCAGGACCAGGAGCAAAAATATGTCCTGCTTGTGAAAATTAGGCTCTAAATAAATATTTTGCAACCCATCTGAGATAGTCTTAACATACCCCTCAAATGGACAACTCTGCTATAAGTCATACAAATTTTGCCTAAACTATGTTTTCTGGACAGACAACCAGAGTTCCAGACTGAATATAATTCAACACAAATCATAAAAGCCATTCCCTGCTGTATCTACCCAATGTGGAGGCTATGTGGCTCTCAGTGAGTTATAAAGCCTCGTTGAAAAAATAATTAGTATTATTCCAGGTCTAATAAACACGCAAAAAATGCCTTAACCCACATAACTTATTTTGCAAGCTAGGAAAAATATTGTTAATGAATAATTGTGAATGACCATCATTTAATAGCATTAAAGGGATGGTAAACTTATTTGTTTATAGTAACAATATTTGTAATCAAAGTAAAAGATTGGCACTTTCAATCATAAATGTAAACGATTAATTTTTTTTTTATAATTACCCTTTCATGTTTTTATATAGGACGCCATTCCTCCGCCTGTAACAGATAATCTATTTCTGTCTTCACTAACGATTCAGTTAATAATAAATGGCCTTGATTCTGTTTGCGCATGCATTATTATTATTAAACTTGCTGGACGCCAAAAGGGGCACTATATGAATGGCTACAGCCTGAATAGTCAGTGAAGACAGAAATAGAGAAACCGTTACGGGCGGAGGAACGGCACAATGTATAAAAACACACAAAAAGGGTAACTTAAAGTGAATGTAAATTTAGATGATAAAGTGCCCGGTTTTTAAATATCCTATTAAAAACAGGGACACTTTAATTCATAAAAAATTACATTTCACTTATGTTGTGAAAATACTTTTAATCTCGACAGCCGCTCCAGCTTCTTCATACATCAGAAAAGACGGATCGGTCTGTGCCTGAACACAGTGTTATCTATATGGCCCATGTGTACGTTCTGTCTCTTTGTGTTGAAGAGATTTAAAAAGCATGTGATAAGAGGCAGCCCTCAAAGGCTTAGAAATTAGCATATGAGCCTACCTATGTTTAGTTTAAACTAACAATACCAAGAGAAAAAGGCAAATTTGATGATAAAAGTAAATTGGAAAGTTGATTAAAAGTAAAAGTCCTATCTGAATAATGAAAGTTTAATTTATACTAGACTGTCCCTTTAAAGTGTCCCTGTTTGTAAATCGGATTTTTATCATCTAAATTTACATTCACTTTAATAAAAAAAAAAAATAAGCATTTACAATGCATTTCATGAATGTGCCCATCTTTCACTTTATGACAACAAATACGGTTACTATAAAACAATGAAGTTTACCATCACTTTAATATCTAGAACTGGAAGCAACTCAATATTATTCTGAAGTAATTCAGAAAATGCCTAATCAATAAAACAATATAATAGTAGTAGCCTCAATACACAGGCTGTTTAATTGCCTTCACGGGCATATAGTTTAAACAGATACCTTCTAACTATTGTGCATGTTTATGACCTTTAAACTAAGTCTACTACCCTCATAAAACATTCCAATTGTAATCAGAGACCAAAGCCAAAGCAACAAACAGAAGACAGCACACAGCTTAATCAGCCTTTTGCATTAGACAAAGGTGTATTGACTAAGTACTCATACTACAAACATCACTATAAGGAAACTTCTGTGTGCATAAGAAGTTAATCAGGTTAGGGATATTTGAATATTGCCTTGGATATTTATTTTTTTATCTATATCTATCTATATATAAAAAAAACACACTTTTCCATCTACATTTTTAACACATGCAGGCACAATTAAAAAAAAAATTATATTTATACAAACATAACTAAAATTTAAGCCGATCAAATTTTCTTTGCTCTCTTGGTATCTTTTGTTGAAAAGCAGGGATGTAAGCTCAGGAGCATGCATGTATGAAATACTGTATGGCAGCAGTTTTGCAAGAACGTTACCAATATGGAAGAGCCCTAGATGGCAGCACTATTACTTACATAGGCATCTCTTCATCAAAGAACACCAAGGGAACAAAGCACATTTAATAGGACTAAAATGGAACATTTCTAAAAATTGTATGTTCTCTCTTAAACACAAAAGAAAATGTTGGGATGCCAGATACATTTAACCTTTTAGCGCCATTATGGCATTTTATTCCGTCCAAACGGCGCTGGGCTTTAGTGCCATTAAAGGAACACAATCAAAATTAAACTTTGATAATTCAGATAGAGCATGCAATTTTAAACAACTTTCCAATTTACTTCCATTAACAAAATGTGCACAGTCTTTTTATATTTAAACTTTGAGTCACCAGCTCCTACTGAGCATGTGCAAGAATAAGCGTGTATGCATTTGTGAATGGCTGTTTGCGGTCACATGGTATGTGTATGCATTTGTGATAGGCTGATGGCTGTCACATGGTACAGGGGGAGTGGAAAAAGACGTAACTTTTAAAATTGTCAGAAAAAAATCCACTACACATTTGAAGTTCAGACAAAATGCTATTGCATTGTCTTGTTATCTTGCATTTGTTGATTATGCAAATGTACTCCGTTGACTGGTCCTTTAAGACAGAATACAATGTCATAGCCGTTTATATGTCCTGAAGCTAACAGCGCTTCCTGGATGTTATCGCGGTCTGGAGGGCGTGCCTAGCCTCTGACCCAATCCCATTATTGTGCACACAATTGCGAGGTTTCAATTGCAGGATTTCAATTTGTCTACATTGGAACGTTGTTTCCAAAGTAGACATTATGACCCTGTCATGAAAGGGTTAAGATATGTATAGAAAACATACACTCTCAAGTTTATTCAGTTTCATCCCTTGGGTTTAAAAGGGACAGTCAACACCAGAATTTTTGTTTAAAAAAAAAAAAAATAATAATAGATGATAATCCCTTTATTACCCATTCCTCAGTTTTGCATAACCAACACAGTTATATAAATACACTTTTTACCTCTGTGATTAACTTGTATCTAAGCCTCTGCAAACTGCCCCCTTATTTTAGTTCTTTTGATAAACTTGCATTTTAGCCAATCAGTGCTCACTCCAGGGTAACTTCACGTGCATGAGCTGTAGTACAATATCTATAGTACAATAAAAACCTCAGCGCTGAGATGGTTACACAAAACAGCTATATAAAGAAAGGATTCCCCAAATCCTTAAGAAACTATAGCAATAGTATAGGGTAAATTACAATGTCTGCTGAAAACTGCAGGCTAGTAATTATATACAGCTGCGCTGCCCAAAAGCAACTAAGTGTGTATAGTATCTGGCTAATACAGAGACCCGAGTAGATGTAACACTATATTTAATATAAAAAAATATATAATTTTCGAATATTTGCGAAGATATAAAGCAGTGCACAGCATAAAAAAAAACACATTATCACATAAAAAAATAATTTCTTATGGTCAAGCATAGACCAATTAACATACACAAAATATATTATTATGAATCTCAGAAGCAGCAATGAATTGCAAGTGAAGTCTGTATTTTAAAAGGAAGTCTTTGGAGACAAATGCCATTTGTTGGTTAAATGGTTAATTGCTAGTATTGCTTAGCGGAGATTGCAAAAACCATCATTAGCAACAGTTGGAAAGATGAAAGGCTGCAAAGTGTGGAAGAGAAGAGGGACAGAGATCACTGGTTGCCGTATGTAGTTGTACCCGGGTCTGTAATCTTCTCTTTTCGCCGGAAAAACTATTTAGAGAGCAACTCCAGGGATACTCCTTTCTCACAGGAACGATTTCAGTGAACTCTCACAACGTCCGTTCAGTATGTCTACTGAAGCCCAAAGGACTCAAAAACAGAGAACAACGCGCACAGCCTTTGTCAAGCTCAATGTTATCTATATGAAACGCATGAACTAATGCCCTCTAGTGGTAAAAATGAATTCAGATTAGAGGCAGTCTTAAAAGTCCAATAAATTAGCATATCCACCTCCTACAATTAGATTTGAATTAAGAATACCAAGAAAACAAAGCAAAATTGGTGATAAAAGTAAATTGGAAAGTTGTTTAAAAATTACATTCCCTATTTAAATCATTTGCATACAAAGAGAGAAGCGCTCTACTAGGAACGAACAACAGCTCAGTGGCTTGTTCTATGGCGATTTACCACCCGGAAGCAGCCTCTTTTAGACCAGTGTGCTTTTCACAGAAGAAAACTTTCCTGAAGACTCCTTGCCCAGTGTGCTTAGAGGAATGTGGCTGCACCTCACTGACGAGGCCCATAGGAGGCCGAAACGATCGTCTGGGGTTGTCATGTTCCTTGTTCAGAGGAGAATTGCCTGGTATTTCGGGGCTGGACTGACCTTACTTGGCGGGATCAGACTGATATACTTCAGGAAAGTTTTCTTCTGTGAAAAGCACACTGGTCTAAAAGAGGCTGCTTCGGGGTGGTAAATCGCCATAGAACAAGCCACTGAGCTGTTGTTCGTTCCTGGTAGAGTGCTTCTCTTTGTATGCAAATTATTATGACCCTGGGGAAGTCTCCCTATGGGTGATGGGGGAAACCAGACGTGGACTCCTTGCCCAGTGTGCTTAGAGGAATGTGGCTGCACCTCACTGACGAGGCCAAAACGATCATCTGGGGTTGTCATGTTCCTTGTTCAGAGGAGAATTGCCTGGTATTTCGGGCCTGGACTGATCTTACTTGGCGGGATCAGACTGATATACTTCAGGAAAGTTTTCCTCTGTGAAAAGCACACTGGTCTAAAAGAGGCTGCTTCCGGGTGGTAAATCGCCATAAAACAAGTCACTGAGCTGTTGTTCGTTCCTGGTAGAGCGCTTCTCTCTTTGTATGCCTATTTAAATCATGTAAGTTTTTTTGGACTTGACTGTCCCTTTAATATATCGAATAGATGTGGTCCAGGAAAACACAACCTACTGTAAACATTCATAAAATGTGCATGTATTAGATAGCTAGAAAGATCCTAACAGGGTCAAACAGTAATCTTTCTGAACTGTGTAAATTGAATGTCCCTTATCAAAAAGGACAAGAACAAAGAAAAACCTGTCACTTTAAGAATGCTGGAAATTTAAGCATTGTGGTTGATTCTACAGTCTGTCAATGGGTTCAATAGAGATGAATCTCCCTGAGGCAGCTTTCCTTCTAACAAAGGCTAAAAACCTGCCACCTTTACAGATTTGCGCTGACGCACAGAGCACTTTTATAGCCAAATTTTGCAGAAGGCAGGAAAGGCCATTGGAAACAAAGAAACAAAAGCTTTAACGCCTGTTGACAACAACTCTCCAAGTACAGTATGGTAATTAATACCCTGCTGGGTTTACATAAAGGGGAAAAAATGCTTATGCTAGTTGGGTGTGGGTAAGTAGAGTATATTTTATAGACAATGTTTCCAAAGCAAAAACAAAAACAAATACACAAAATTATGTGCCACATAATTTAAAAGCGGACATAAAAAAAGTCAAGCGAAGAATACTAGAGATACATTTAGTATTTATAATATCATATACACTGAAAGAGTTAAAGTGAGGTCACAGGCAAGTGCATTGTACATGCATTGAGTTAATATCACAGAAAAGAACAAAATTAAATATGTTTATAGAATCCCTAACAAGTCTTTAAACTGCAGCAGTGTTTAAAAAAAAAATATATATATATATATATATATATATATATATATATATATTAAAGGGACAGTCAACACCAGAATTTGTTTGTTTAAAAAGAAAGATAATCCCTTTATTACTCATTCCCCACTTTTGCATAACCAACACAGTGATAGAAATACACTTTTTACCTCTGTGATTACCTTGTATCTAAGCCTCTGCAAACTGCCCCCTAATTTCAGTTCTTTTGACAGACATCCATTTTAGCCAATCAGTGCTCACTCCTGGGTAAGGTCACGTGCATGACCTCAATGTTATCTATATGAAACTCATGAACTAATGCCCTCAAGTGGTCAAAATGCATTCAGATTAGAGGCAGTCTTCAAGGTCTAAGAAATTAGCATATGAACCTCCTAGTTTTAGCTTTCAACTAAGAATACCAAGAGAACAAAGCAAAATTGGTAATAAAGCAAAATTGGTAATAAAGGTAAATTGGAATGTTGTTCAAAAAAACCTCATGATTTAAATAGAGAATGTAATTTTAGACTCGACTGTCCCTTTAAAAGGTGCATCTTTATCTCCCTCTATACAATTGATTATCTCATAATAATAATAATTATATTATAATAATAATTTGTGATTTATATCTCCCTGTGAGACTCAAAGCACTTTACAAATATACCAACATAAGACATAAAAGTTAGGAGTTTCGGAAGGTCAGATAAGCGGACTGAATGCCTGATGGAAGAGGTGGGTCTTTAGCTTTTTTTTTTTTTTTTTAAAGTCTGTAAGGACGGTGCCTCTCTGATTGCGCACGGTAAAGAGTTCCAGAAAGTAGGGGCAGCGTGGCCGAATGCTCTGAAGCCTGAGTTTGTCCTTATTCTTGGCACTGAGAGGGATGTGTTGGCTGACCTAAGTGAGCGGGATGGGATGTAGGGTATCAGGAGCTCTTTCAGGTACTGTGGGTCTTGGTTGTTTAAGGCTTTGACTAGCTCTACATATACATACAATACATTTACACACACGGGGGACAGTCATGCTGGAAGAGTAATGGGCCTTCCCCAAACTGTTGCTAAAATGTGTCTGCATCCTGTTGCATTAAAGGGACTAACTTCTTTGAAGTTTTTATATAAAACATTTAGTTATGTATAATGAAGACTTCGCAGTCTATTTTCACTATTGTCTCCTCTGTGTAATTTGGCTTTGGACACAGAGCAATTTTAATTTAAAACTTCAAATGCACCTGCTGACTTCTCAAAGCTATAACCCTGTTAAATATCTGTCCCTAATTGGCTTTAAATAGACAGTAATCCCCTTGTAATTACAAGACAATGTTGCGTTTCTTTAGAACATATATCTAAATGCTTTTAAAACAAAAATGTAAAGCAAACATCCTTTTTAATGCAGTTATTTTTTAAAAGCCAAACTCCACACACCATTTGCCTTTTTTGGAGGAGACAATTTGGGCTAGACCCAGTCATCAAGTTCGTATAAAGTGAATCGTTTCGCAGTTATCTGATAAAGCCAATTAGGGACAGATATGTAGCAAAGTGAGCCTTGAGAAGTCAGCAGGGTCAAGTTGTGAGAAATAGATATTCCCCAATTTTCATTGAAAAGATGAATAAAGAATGAAAATATATTACAAAGTTGTTTCATTCTGCATAACTAAACATTTTATAGAAAGATCTCAAGGTGTTAGGTGTTTACTGTCCCTTTAACTGATAACTGTCAAACCATTCCCTTAAAGGGACAGTCTACCATAGAATTGTTATTGTTTTAAAAGATAGATAATCCCTTTATTACCCATTCCCAAGTGTTGCATAGCCAACAGTTATATTAATATACTTTTTACATCTCTGATTACCTTGTATCTAGGAACCTTCTTCCAGCCCCCTGATAACATGACTGACTGTTTATTATCTATTGTCTTAAATTTAGCATTGTGTTGTGCTAAATCTTAAATAACCCCCTGTGCCTGAACAGTGTTATCTATATGACCCACGTGTACTTTCAGCCACTTTGTGTTGAAAAGAGATTTAAAAAACATGTGATAAGAGGCAGCCTTCAAGGGCTTAGAAATTAGCACATGAGTCTGTCTACGTTTAGTTTCAACTAAGAATACCAAGAGAAAAAAGCAAATTTGATGATCAAAGTAAATTGGAAAGTAGTTTAAAATAAAAAGTCCTATCTAAATAATGAAAGTTTAATATATACTAGACTGACCCTTTAATACTAACTTTATGACAGTAACTAGCCTGGAGATTGGCTCCTCCAAATAAGGCAAATAGTGGGTACAGTTTGGCTATTGAAAAATAACTGCAGTAAAAAGGATGGGTTTTTTATGCAAATAAACAAAAATTACATTTTGCTGGATATGTTATTCTATAGCAACAGAAATGTCTTGTAATTTACAAGTTATTTACCATCTCTTTAAGAAGACCCTTCACTGGAAATAAAGGGACACCAAAAACCAGCTCCAAATCAATTTTCATCCTCCACCAAACCTTATAGTAGACACTTTGCATTCCAGAAGGTAGCAATCTACTGGGATCTGCCAAACCCAAAATCTTTCATCTGACTGCCACACATTGAAGCAGGATTTATCACTCCAGAATAAATATGGCTCCAGAATGAATTGGTGGTGTGCTTTACACCACTCTTGTCAAAATATAGGTAAATCCTTGCACCTGTTAGCAATAGATGTGGCTAAAACACCTGAACGCAATTAGTAGGGGTGTCCACATACTTTTGGCCATAGTGTATTATCCTTCATAGAGGGACCTTTCAATGTTCGAGACTAATTGCCAAGTGAACATACTAAAACATCAACAAGTAGAGGAAAATACATATTTAATCACCATATAAACTTTTAAACGTAAGGTGACAGTATGGTAGTATCTGGGAAAAAAAAAAAAGAATAATTTAATGTCTAAACATCACATTGGGGAAACAAAAAAAAAAAAAAAAACATCACAACCTATCTAGAACAAGATAGACAGCTAGACAGACATTTACACACACTGCAATATTGTTGTGATGTTTGCATACATTATATATAAGCATAATGACAAGAGGAAAAGTGCACTATTCCCATGGCAGTATAAGAGACTATACAAAAATGTAACTTTTCTTGAAGAGAACTTCTGGCTTTTTATACAATATAAGTCTACATCAAAACAAGTTGATTATATTAGTGACCTTTTGCTAGACCGATTTTTAATCTCCAAGACAGAACACCATCAATTAGATTTCTATGGTGGAAGTAACTAATGGGGTATAAGATATTGTTATTAGGCAGGAGTGATTGCAATCAGACTGTCAAACAGTGCATGATAACTTCATTGACTGTGTATACATTAGACAGATTTATTTTAAAGTAAAAACATTGAAAAATGTAGGTCCTGAGCATAATCAATTTAAAAAGCCATAAACCTATATTAAAATCCTTAAGTTAGCACTTGGTGAGAAACGTTTAATGTACACGTTTATAAAATGTGTGTATTACTTTGGTATGTTTAGCAATACTAATGTAAAGTTTACAGGGGTGGGGGATAATTTTCTATAATTTTACACCTAACATAATTTAGAGGGAAGAAAAAAAAAAAAAAAAAAAAAAAAGACTCCCAATGCACCTTTTAAAAAAACATTACAATATAATAATCCAGTGGATATTATTTGCACCTTGAATTAGATGTTTAAATTACCAGACAGTGCTGCAGAGGTTGTCACAGACTGTATATGTGGCATCCAAATAGTAGACAGGCCCAAAGAACATTAAAAGCTGCCTCAGTGGAATTCCCCCACCCTCTCTCTTACCTCCAAGTAACAAAGATGTTGTCAGAAATGACATTTTGTGTGTCCCCAGATGATGCCTTGCTACCATTTGGTTATAAGCCATAAAGCAGGAATAATTTCAGCCTGTCAGGAGTCTAGCTAATGCCCAGCTTGCCCCTAGAGAGAATTCCTGTCAAACGTAATGAGAGCTCCAAAGGCCTTCTCTACAACATAATGAGCACTTAGGCCATGCTGGTGATCAGTCAGCAAAAAGCTTCAATTTGAGCCTGCCTGCACCCTGGGGTCTAGACATCACCAGATTTTAATAGGAATTATGATTACTAGCCACCAAATACCTATTTAAGATATCAACATCAACTCAATAAAACATTCATGTTTTGAAGGATTAAAAAACAACACACAGCACTTTAAGCATTAATATACAGACATTATATATGTATATTATACATATAAACTAATGACAATGCCCTGTATATATTAGAGAAAAAACCTGCAATAGCAGGGAAACAAAAAATATAAATAAAAAAGGATTACAAAATACATTTAACCGTGTATAATGCATTCAATGCACAGATCCAGGCTACACAACGTTCCAAATACTTTGCAGACCCAGAACAATCTTAAAATATATATATATATATATATATATATATATATATATATATATATATATATATATATATATATATATATATATATATATATATATATATATACATACACAAATATATTAGACCAATCACTTAAATAATTAAGTGTGAATGTTAATCTATAAAGCCACATGAAAAAATACTCTAAAATAAATTCAGCTCCAAAAACACAGTTGCTTGCTAAATGTCTGAATATAGCCAGCATTTGAAGCCTGAACTAATCAATTTATTTGCTGTGCCCTGGTCGGTCAGCCATGCTCTTTACAGTAATGAAACAAGGATTTTAGTTGGAACAGCACATATACATCAAGAATGAAGGTACTTCTGCACTTTGAAATGAGTCCAACTTTATCTAATGATAATCTTTTTTAAGAGGCAATCGATTTCTTAAAGACTTATTGTACTATCATCTCTAGGAAAAAAGCAAGTGTCAGCATATCTGCAGAATACTTACACCCTGCCATTAATGCTTTCTTTGGCAGACAATGCATGCTCAATTGAGGGTCCTGTGGGTTGAGCAATCATTTAACAGCCCTTCTCTTATGAGGGCCTTTAGTGTCTTGTTCAATACTATTTTTATTCACCATTATAGCAGGATTCATACCTCATGTCTGCACCAATGATACTGGGACAAGTTTCCAGTATATGCAGCAGCAGAGGAGCAACAAAATTTAGCAAACATAGAAATAAAAAGGATAACCGATTATTTCCCTACAGAATAAGATGCCAACTATTTATCTGTTTTTAGACAAAGTGAATTTGTGACACAGGCAACCCTATAACGCAAAGATTAACATATTAAAGTGATAAAATTATAAGTCTTTCAAGAGTAAAGAAATTTATACTTAAAGATAAAATTACATTTTCAAGAGCCCCCACTGACTTAATTTTTGTTTATCACAGATACTCAATTTATTTCCTGGTAATCCAGACACCATTACCAAGGATTTAATTTTCGAATAATGCAGATTCCCTATGCTTTGCATTTTTAAAAACATATAATGTATATAAAAAGCCATGCAAGAGAAGGATTGATTAAATTAGGTGGTAATAGTAATTAGAAATTGTAAAAAGGCAGGAATGAGTATGGGACATATATGTGGAGGTAATGTATATCAATATATAAATCATACATACACAATGTCATGGAAGGGAAGAAAGTTACAATTTATTAAACTAATTAAATAAAAAAAAAAATTCATACTCGTCCAGGATTAATGAAATTTCCACTTATATGGGGCTATAATATGTATGTAGATATCCAAGTATTAACTATAGCTTTGTATGGTCTACATCTTTAAACTCACTTTGCAAAATCAATTAAAAACACAAGACAACAATTTGACTACAATCAGCAAACAAGATGTACGCTCAATTAACTGTCAAGTCCTTTCACCTATGTGTTTTCCCACATTCATCAAAACCAGAACAAACAGAAAATGAGAACACCATTCAGATTTAATCCAAACTTTTTTTTTTTTGGGTGTACAGGAAAAGCCTTTACTAACTGTTTAGAATCACTAATGCTAGCAAATCAGCCATACTTAGAAATAAACCGTACCACACAATAATATAAAAGTCTTATCACAAAGTCACCAAATTATATCAGATATTTATTTAAACATACCTGTTTGTGCATTTCAATATTTAATCCATAGGACATTTCATAATACTGTAAAATAAAAATAAAAATGGTTAGAAATACTTTTGTATTAGAAGTTTATTAGCAGCTACATAACACACACAAATGTATACATACCATAACATAGTGCCTTTGCATTTCAGTTTTTTCGCTTGCCAATTTTTCACATTCCAATTTAAGGCTGGGGAGAGAAAATAATGAATGTTTTACGTCTTGCACATTAGATTGCTTGTTTAATAACACTTGAACATACAATTGGGAAAGAAAGCAAAAGTCTTAGCTGAAGGTTAGACCTGCAATCTAGGATGTACTTTGTAGGCGAAGCAAACAAGGGCTTTTAAATGAGGTCTCTTATGCCCATTACAACTGATAAGGTACACAAGAGACAAAACCAGAAAGACTGCGTAAGTACACACATCAAATGTTGACATGTGGTGTAGACAGAAGGGGATGGCCATCAAGAGGGCTGTGAAGTAGATTTTTTTTTTTTTTTAAAGGTACAGTCCACAACACTTATAAAACTAGAGAGGGGGAACATATTCACAGCACAAACCAATAAGCACAGCTGGCTTTTCAAGCAAATATGTCAAATATTTTTGAATGCAATGATGCATATTTCAACTTAATACAGATAATTGGTTTAAAACCCAAAACAAAATGTAATTCAGAGCCAAAATTAGAGATTAAAAGAGGAGGCCATTATGGATTTAATATAAAATGGCTTCAGTTACACACATCCATTTTTGTAATCTGGGCGTTCCACATTCCATTTTGCTATACTAAAACTGACTCGTTGAAAATCCCTTGTCTAATCATTATCAAGAATAAAAGCTAAACAAATGCACTACCCTCTATCGGTTTCCATAATTTTCGTCTGCATCTTTGTCAGGCAGTTTGACAGTAACTCATTTACTATTTAAACAAAGCCTTATTAGTGCAACTCAGGCTTCTGTGGGCAAACAGCTTTGACTCATCTGGTGTTTTCAACTCAAGATTTTGTTACAAAATGAAGAGCAAATATTGACAGTTCTCAGGCTGGTTGAAAACACACGCAGAGGGGGGAGGGAAGAAGGGGTGTTAATCTGAATGGGACAAACCATCCTGGAAACAATGGCTAAAGAAAGGGTGAATGTCAAGCTCCTCACTGACTGGTAACACCACCTACTGGACACACCAAGAACTACAGCTTTCAATTTAGTACAAGCCATGAAGGTGAAAATTGCTCAATGATATTTAATGTGCATCATTCCAAGCACTAAAGTTTGAAGTATACAAGTGGTTACATGGTGCTCATTTTCAACTTTAGCTCTTTGAGGATGAAGCAGCACATTGTTTTTATGTAATAAACCTACTTATCCTACTAAAGATCTTACTGTCCTAAGAAATATATACATACACATACTACAATAACACTCACCTGTGATATTGAGCTTGAAGAAATTGGAATTCCTCTTTGATCCTGTCCAAGGACTCCGAGATGGTGAATTTAAATGGCTGGCCTGCGGCCTGATGCGGCGTCTGTCGGCCCAAAAGACAGGAATGAAATTAAATATTAAAACTAAAACTTCAATACAGCTTCCACTTCAATGATACTTGAGGCAAAGCAGACATAATACCCTGCAGTCTAATTCCCACAACGTTTCATAGAAGCCACCGAGAAATGTTTCCATTTGACTTGCCAAGCAAAGCTGGAATGTTGATTAACTCATCAAATGCCAGTATGAATAAATTCATAACAGATACAGCTAGGGTTACCTTCTATTTGGGTGGTGACAGAAATAGACTGTACAGTTACAATAATGCCAAAAAGGCAGTGAACCTCACCTGCACACATAGAAAAATACAATACAAGCATCCAAAATGTTCCAGAATACTTATTTGCTAGCAAACTGTCTTAAAAATTGTTACATGAACATTTAGCTAAAAATATTTAACTGAAATAGGCCAAAAACAAATCAAAGGTCTTAAATCAGTAACTATGCTTCTTACAACACAGCAATAATTGATGATAAAAAAAAAAAAAAAAAAAAAAAAAAAAAAAGTGGGTGGTCAATAGAATATGATTTATACATAATCACAGGGCATGTCACCTCACTTCATGTTAATCACATCTACCTGCACTAGATTTTTTTTATTATTAAAACTGATTGCAAATATATCCACATGGAAACAGAGTTTTTATATATGCCTCTCCTTTCCAAGCCATCTCATAGGCCCAAATACAAATGGATGTAATATTTACACAATGAAACAAAAAAAAAATTAAAACTATACATACAAGTATTTGACTGAAGTGCAGTTACTTAGGAATGAAGTATATTTAGATATAGAACCAACACAAAGTTCACTGAAACAAGAAATGATTAAGTCAAACTGTTTCCAAGAGCATCCACATCAAAATACATATGCATTTATATTTATTCTCCTGTTCCTGGCTATTTGTTACATTGCATATGAATATCCCCACAAGAAAAGATTACAATTTAGAACTAAATATGCAATGAGACAACAAAAGTCACATCACTGTCATTGGTGAGCTAGGGGGCAGCAGACAATTATGGGGTGGAGATTTCCCCACGTGGGCATGGCCTATACTACATTTCATCATCTGCTTTGTATGTGTGCAGAAGTGCTTCACAACCATCATAAATATTAAATAATATCCGCTGTTTCTGAATAGGTTTTGCAAATGGTAAAATAATTAGGTTATCACAAAAACATAATAGAATTTGGGGGCCCCATTTGTGACAAGTCTTCCAAGACTTTGCTCCTCCTTCCTGAGAACTTGGAGCACTAACAGATGGCAGACACGAGGACCCACAGGCCAGGGGCTAAGTGGTTCACACAATGAAGTCCAGGAAACTTCTCTCAGGAGAAGAAGTGGTTAACAGACTATAATTAGGCCGTAATAATTGTGTTTCTTTCATTTAAAGCACAGAAAGGTTACAACATATAGTGCAATGCCTGGAGCTGTCACGGGCTAGTGGGCAGATAGAACACTTGAGCCTCTAAAGCAGATTGCTAACTCCACTGAGCACCATCACCTTGCATCAGCCAGTTCATCAAAGCAACAACAGAACTGCACTGGGTCACATAACTCACCGGGTGTCTGCTCTGGGGAAACATGGCTCTCCCAGCCGCCGCTTTGCCCCTTTGCAGCTCAATTCTCGACGACTTTTAGCAAACTCCAAAAACACACACTTTGGGTAATGAACTTAAAAAAAAATAATATATAATATTTATATATCCCACTTGACGGGAAAAGGGAGTCCGCCCAGCTAGAGCAGCATCCTGCTGCTACCTCCTCCTTTTCTTCTGGGCGTCCTTTGTCTGAGCAGAACAAGAGGCAGCTTCCCAGCACCCTGGAGTTTATGGCTTCCACCCCCTGGCGTTATAGCAAAACTCCAGCTTCTCTTTATCTCACTTCACTGCTAATTCCCACAAAAACTTTCTGTTAACCAGGGGCTCCCCCTGAGCACCCCGATGCGATAAATGTGTAGATCCCACAATGTATTACAGGAAGATGCGATAAGGGGCCACTTGCTCCGTTGGCATAGAGATCCTCCTCCTATAGGATCAGCAACCCTCAGGGCTCATGGCCACAACAGTGGGCGACAAGCAAATAAGCGATTGGCGTGTGGGGGTTGGGGGCAAAGGAAGAGGCTGCAGCCCCAGGGAAGGGTCAGGAGCGATTCGTAAACATCCAGACGGCAGATGGGGGGGTGATGGGAAACCAGAGATCCTGCGCTACTGCCACAGAAAGACAACCAAGCAAGGAGTTGGTGGGGGGTGAGGTAAAACAATAACACCCTTTAGTTCCGATGGCTAATTAGCAGCTCCTGCTCCTCCCCCCCGAGAGGAACAAAGTGCTGGGCTGAGAAGATCAATGCAACGATACACGAACGGTGGAAAAAAGAAATATCACCACCACTACTTCCGTTTTCTGAATATGTTGCAGAGTTCTAAAAAAATACAGTAAGCCAAGTAAAAAAAAAATCTTGATTTGTTTCCAGTCTGGCTGTTGTCCGACTTTCTTATTGATGATCAATATAGTGAAGAAGGGAACACACATACAAATGTAAGAACCCAAATGGCATAAATATCCACTTCTCGCAGAGTTGAAAGTTGCAGATAGAAAGAGCTTTGCGATCTCAGTGCACGGGACACGATATCTCAGGCCGCCCTCGCCTCTCCAGAGCTGGTTACATTAACACGCGGTTTCACACTCCTCCAGCTAACCAGAGTACAGCCCCTCCTTCACCCTTCAATGGAAGATGCATCGTAGCCAATCATGGTGCAAAGGACCAACGTGGGGTACTGACGTTGCCTTGCTATGTGAACCAATGGCGTCTCTCCCCTTGTCGTTCCCTGGGAAGCGCTGCAGCCGAGTTTCAAGGTGCTATGTTTAGCCAATAGGAAGGGAGGAAGGAGGGACTTTCTGGATGATAGTGGGAAGGGCGGTGGCTTGGAGAAGTAGCTGCTCACAGCTGTCAATCAAAGTAACGTGGGTGCATGAGCGTTAGACAGCGTGTGTTTATAATGCAAAAATATATGTGAGTATTTATATGGGTAGTTTTCTGTTTTCTTAGAAACTGGTGAACAAAGACGACTAAATGCAAATATGTAATGTCCCCAACATTTTGAGAAACAAGACAAACGTGTATAACATCATTTAGAAACCGAATGGAAAAATGTATATGGCATTATTGAACATGTTCGTTATGTACAGGCCGCTAGTGTACATCTGTAGCCGTGTGATGAATAGCTCACAGTTCTGTGAAAAGTCCATTCATGCAAATTACACATTGCCCTATTTGAATTTACTGCCAAAAAAACTGCAGCAGCTCTCAGCAGGAAGCAGGCATCTTACTATTATTCAAGGAACAATGATACATTAAATATTCTTGACGTTTAATTTCTATATAAGATTATACATTGCCAGTTATGTATATCTCTAAACATGAAGTGTAGTTATGTTTGATCATTTGCTTATTTGTATATTAGGGTTCATAATAAACTGTATTGTCTAAAAGTGCATAGTAAAACATTAGAGACATAAATTTGGACAAGGATTCTAATTTTAATAGAACATAGAGCTAAACAAAAATATCAAATTAAAACTGAAAGAATGACAAATTAAAGGATATTTAGCCCATAATACTTCCAATCCTCTCCTGAGCTAAGGATAATGCAGTTATTAATTCTTGTTTAAAAGTCTTCTGTTATGTTTCAGGCCTTCAACGCCTACAGCTATGACATTAATAATGGTATATATGAAGCTAAATGCTTAGATATGTTAATAAAGAAAATAACACAGGCACCAGGGTGCTATTTTGTATTTGCTGTAAATAAACTTCAAGTCTGGTCATTAGTGATAACCTTCCTGCTATGGTGACTTTCCCATAACAACATTTCCATGGTTTTGTTTGTGCTAAAAGCTGGTGTAAACAATACCTTACAAATAACTGCATCTGTGTGCCAGACAGATAAGCAAATGGGTTAAATATTGCTTTATATATAAATGTTTTCAATTGTGAGTCACAACTTATATTCATATATCATGTTTCTCCATTCCTCAATTATCCCCTTTCAGATGACAATAACATGGTAAAACTGTAAACAATTCCAGGTGTTAACTGAATTAGCAATTTAATTATATGTATCTGTAATATATATTTTAATTGAAGAAAGATACTTTACTAAGTCTGTTTACAATAGAAACATGAACCCACTGTGCAGTTTTATTAAAACATCTTGATAAAAACACATGGTGGGTCAGCAGTGTTGATGTTTTCAGTGTAAATAAATTTGATCACATATTTGCACAAGTCCTTGTAGCGCCTTTCATCATTCTTTTCTATTGTTAACTATCTTGTTATGATACCCAAACAGTTTGCTAACAGAGATATATGAAAGTGTCCAAACACTATTTCTAAATCTATGTGAGTATAAATGGGCAAAACTCATGTTCAGGTTTAAGTTCTCACTCAAATGCAAAAAGAGTTTAATTTCTCCCTTAAAAGAAATGTGTGCTTCCCCAGTAAATTCAACTTCCAATTATCAAAATTGGAAAACTCTTAAGTTTCAGAAGTGATGAAATGATACATTGGCAAAATTAATTATGAAAGTATATTATTAAGTTGCTTTTCCATGCATAATTAAACATTTAAAATAACAATCTCAAAGGGTTACATATACCTTGAACCTTTTGGCATGCAATACATCATAGCCTACTGGGTAAGCCATTTTTATGTGTTAGCACGGCAATTGGCTAAGAGGTGGAAACGTCACCTCTCAGCCAAATAGTGTTCTGCAGTGGACTGCCGTAGCAGCTCAGTGCAGTGAACACTGCAAACAAATAAAGGAGCTTTCAGCATGAAGTATTTTATACTTCATGAATGAAAGTCCCCTTTATTTGTTCCAATGGTAAATCCTAGCTTTTCACAAACGCTAGGATTTACCATCACTTTAAATGGATTGGATAGAGCATGACATAACTTTCCAATTTTCTTCTATCATTCATTTTGCTTAGTTCTACATTGTTGCAAACACTGCCTAAAGACATGTGAACACTCCTAGCTCCTGTCAGCCTTCATAGGTTTACTCTTCAACAAAGGATACCAAGAGAACTAAGCAACTTTGATAGCAGAAATAAATTAGAACATTGTTTAAAATTGCCTGTTCTATCTGAAGAAAAAAGAAAGAAAGAAATCTGGATATGTGACAAAAAAGTGTAATCGAGTTGCACTTAAGTTGCACCCTGCCGTATACTGTATCTGTTACTACATGGCCTCAACTAAGATGATCAAAGAAGGAAATGCAAAACAATGATTGTTTTGCTAAACAATTACACCAGCTAGCCTTGTAACCAGGTAACAAGTCTGAATTTGTTCTCCCAATTAAGGCACGTGGTGGGAGGTTGGGTTGTTGAAAAACAATTACAGCAAACAAGGTGATAATGCATTAAAGATGTCACACTTACCTATAATAATAATTTATTGCAAGACTACAGAAACATCTTATAATTACATTTGCTTGGATCCATACATAGGAGCTATGTGCTATATATATATATATCAGAAGAAAAGGCACTCCTTACTGCTTTTGTAATATTTTCAAGCTGTATCGTGCATTTGATAAAGGGGGCAAAATGCCTCTGAAACGTCATGTTTTTTAATGTAACTTATTAAATGTTATGTTTTACCTAACCAGTGAGTGCCTTTTTTGTGCTGGATATTTTATATATATATATATATATATATATATATATATATTTAAAAAAAAATCTTTGTGTGACCTTTTAATTTAGTGTAATTTGAACCAGTAACCATTTATTAACATAAGGTGCTCTATGTTAGGATCTATATTAGTCTTTTAGTAGTTTTACATTTCATAATGACATCACACACATAACTACACTGTAAATCTATCACTGACACATATTAAATGTATTTAGAAGCAAACTCTGTATGAAAGACCCTTGTTACACATTTGCTTGTTTTTAAACTATGGACAACAGTTTGATTATTCTGATACATTGATTTAAAAACAAATACAATTAAATAAATTTATGAGACAATAAAAGTTTTTTTCTATTTTCTTCTTTATACTGAAATTGCCTAGATAAATTTGATCTTGTTTCCTCACAGACACAGATGAAACGTGTTAACAAAAAAGCTATCTATAAAAAGTCTCTTAAACCATGCACAACAATGAGTCAGCCTTGGACCTGTGAAGTTCAGTAAAGCCACAAGATTCTCTCTCCTCTTCATTAATGACCATTTAGTTTACAGTTTTCCATTTATCATCACATGGGATAGTTATGTATAGTCTGTATATAAATGTTATCTGTGCAAAGTATCTTCAAAATACATTTGCATGTTCGTAAACCATGCACATACAGCTATTTAAATACTGTTTAGCAGTTCTAATTTTTAATATTCATTATATAAACATGATAGGTTTTTATTAGTGTTAAATATTTTATAGGCCCCCTCTAGTAAGAATTAAATCCCGAAAATCTATCTTTTCAGTATAGAAAATGTCACCTGTGAACAAACTTTCTATTTTACTTCTATTATCAATTTTTCTTTGTTCTCTTGGTATCTTTAGTTGACAAACAAGGACATACGCTTAGGAGCCTGCCCATTTCTGGAGCACAATATGGCAACAGTTTTGCAAGAATGAATCCATGTGAAAGAGCACTAGTTGGCAGCACTATTTCCTGCCATGTAGTGCTCCAGACTACTACCTAGGCATCTATTCAACAAAGAATATCATGGGAACAAAGCAAATTTGATAATAGAATTAAATTAGAAACTTTTTTTTAATTGTACGCTCTTTCTAATTTTTTCAATATATATATATATATACATACACACACACACACACATATATATATGTCAAAGAAATTAGGCAGACACCCAGAAATCAATTTGAATCAAAGTATCTTTACTATAGGCAGCAGCACATACAGAGCAACGTTTCGGAGTAAGTTACCCCCTCCTCAGTATGTGTGTGTGTGATATATATATATATATATATATATATATATATATATATATATATATATATAATGTGTGTGTATGTATATGTGTGTACTTTGGCTTAATTAATTAAACAACAAAATGTTTGATGAGATTCAATTAACTTATTTATCATGTTCAACATGTAATGCCATTTTTTACTTGGATTTCATTATGACCTAAAGGGCTTACATTTTAAGAAAGTGCGCCCAATTTCCCCATTATGGTGCACTACAGTGTGGCCATAATATATTAAACATTAACACTATATAAAAAAAAAACCATACCAAACATGCTATAATACATCATTCATATTGTTTATTTATAGCTAGGTCTTTCTGGGAACCACACTGAAATTTACTTGTAAAATTAATTTACGTTCAACAATAGCAAATGTGTCTGCGCTTGAAATGATGAACATGTTTTGGAAGGATAACAAAGTTATTGTTGTGAAGGGCTGCATTATACATTCTATCACTGTTATTGTACAACCACAAGGCTCTGTTAGGCAAACCAAGCATTTTTACCTTTACTGTCATACAAAGGCCAAAAGGTAACAACAGCATCTATCTTTTTTATCTATGCTAACAGCTTGACATGGCAAAGCGCACAGTTTAGGACAACAACACATTGCTGTATTTGTTTAGTCTGACTGTCAATTAGTTTTCACTTTGTAAATTAATCAAACGGTAATCTTCTGAGAATTCACTGATTATCTTTCAATCTTTCCCAAGAAGTCTGGATTTCATATCTTACTGACTACAACTGTCCTCTTTGATCTTGCAAAGTGAGTTAATGATCTTACTGATCTTACTTTCTGATTTTTCTTGAAAAAGCCAATCTTCTATTATAACACAGCAAATCCCCTAAGAAGTGCATGGGCATTTTACACATTGAGAAATATACACAAATGAGAACTAATGCTTAAATGGACAAACAAATATTATTATTGTTTTCTCTTTCCTTGCTGTAGCAAAAAGGACATTTTAAAATGTATTACAGTTTTTTTTTTCTTTTTGTAAAAACAGATGTTCACATATTTTTGTTGTTGTTATGCTTGGGAGGCATGTCACTGTACCCCAATAAAACAGTGAGAGATCTGTTTATCAGCCTGTGAGTAGTCAGAACATAAGGTTCCGTTGCACTTCATATTAGCTTCAAAATAAAACTTTAACATAATGCATTTTTTTAAAAATGTGTATAATATATTACTGTTTCATAAGTACGGTACACATTTTTCTGTTGCATTTATTGCCCCCTTTGAGTATAATAATAACGCACACTGATAACAGGATGTACGTATTTAAATATCAATGACGCTATTATGTTAATGTTTTAAGTTATTGGTATTTTCCACAGTAGTTCTTGACCTTTGTAAACTACAGTGCAATGATTATTTACAACTGTTATAGCCTTAGGTCAATCTGCTCAACAGGTTTCTTGGTGTAGTTACGTACCACATCACCTGTGTTCTACATGACAGTATTATGCTCTGTAAAATCAGAATGTTTCTGCTGGTAATTTTGTGCCTTTGATGTTCCCAATATAAACATAAAACTACAAGAATTTATATACAACCTTAGTTTCCTCTCTTCATTCCAAGTGTTCCTTATTACACATGTGCAGAGCTTCTCAGAATGGTTAAATAGAGTAATAATTTATCAGAATTGCCTGCCTTACTACATTATTCTTTAACAAGAATCTGGTCATGTGTCATCAATAAACTTTAATATATTTGCAGAAAACGTGTCTATTATAGAAAGGGTTGAGAGCAGCAGATATTTAACATGACTTTAATCAACAGGCCGGTTAGAATTATAATGAAGGTTGGTGAAGATATTTTATCATTTTTATTTTATATTTTTCTTTTAGTTCATCAGTTAATGCTTATTACACTAAATTGTGATCTGCCAGTTAAACATAAATGAATCTAACACAATGTACAAAGGGACAAATAAGGAGCAATGCTAAAATGAGAATTTTGTTATTGCTCTATTGTTTGCACAAAACCATGTGTTCGAAAGGGATTAAACACAGAGGTCTCCATGTACTAAATGACGGGCCATAATCATTTTCAAGTAGGGAACTTGTTCAGCAGCTTTTGCATGAGTGAGCCTGCACAGCAAAGGTTCCACAACAGCCTTTACTGATTATTATATAGAGTCCAAAACCTCAGCTCCATAGCAGCAATGCACTGGTCCAGAGCTGAACATACCCACTGAGCCGATTTTGGAAGGCATATGTAACTGCCGATCACTGGTTATGGTTATCTCTAGAGTAGAAGTACTTTGCTACCCCAGAGCTGGCTTCAACAATATGTTTAACCCCTTTGCTGGTTATGTGCAAATATTTCTTCAATAATAAAAGGATTTAGTAGATTAGACTATTTTATTATTGCCAGGAGAAAAAAAGAGAACAAATCCGGATTAATAGCCAGTGCAGTAGAGTTTATTCTTCTGTATAGTAGTTTAGCAAGGACAGCTTAAACTATCTGACATGTTTCGCGCATGTCATATGCGCTTCTTCAGAGATCATTATTTAAATATTTTATTATTGCTCTTTTATGTCCCTTTAACAAATTATTGACACTGTAATATAATTTGTAAACAATTACTAAATATATATATTTTTTACATTTACATGTTAAGAAAAAGAGGAACTGATGGTTATACATTATATGACCAAAAGTATCGTTACACCTATATGAGATTGTTGGATATACCATTCCAAAACCATGGTCATTAATATATATGGGGTTGCCCACCCCTTCTTTGCAGCTATAACAGCTACAACTCTTGTGAAAAGGCTTTCCACAAGATTTTGGAGTGTGTTTGTTGGAATGTTTGCCCATTCAGCCTAAAGAGCACTGAAATTAGATGAGAAGGTCTGGCTCGTATTTGAGGCTCTATAATTCATAATAAAGGTGTTCAATTAGGTTGAGGTCAGGGCTATGTGTAGGCCAAATGAGTTCTTCTACACCAAACTCATCAAGCCATGTTTTTATGGATCTCACTTTATACAGAAAGGCCCAGTCATGCTGGCACAGAAAATGGTTGTCCCCAAAGTACTGCCACAAAGTTGGAAGCAGCCAATTGTCTAAAATGTCTTTGCATTATGTAACATTAATTTGACCCTTCACTGGAACTAAAGAGCTTAGCCCAAACTCTAAAAAACAGCCCCAGAATATTATCCTTTCACCAAAACTTTACAGCAGGCACATTCCATTAGGTAGTGTTCTGCTGGTATCTACCACACACAGATTCTTCCATCAGACTGGCAGATATTGAAGAATGATTCATTATTCCAGAGAACATGTTTCCACTGCTACAGAGTCCAGTGGATGTGTGCTTTATACCACTCCAGCCGATACTTGGCATGGCACATGCTGATGTGAGGCTCATGTACAGCTGCTTGGCACAGGAAACATTTCATGAAGCTCCCAATACACACTTTTTGTGCTGATATTGCTTCCAGAGGAAGTGTGGAACTCTGTAGTGAGTAATGCAACCGATGATAGGAGAGTTTTACACTCGGCTGTCCCTCTCTGTGAGTTTGAGTGGCCTACCACTTCTTGGCTGGGATGTTGCAACTAGATACTTCCACTTTATAATTTTACAGGAGCAGATTTAGTAGGACAGAAATTTAATGGACTGACTTGTGGCAAAGGCATCTTATGACAGTATAAAAAGAAATCTGAAGAGACAAGGTGGCAAAAGTTCCATATTATTAAAGTACCTTTAAAAAGTATTTATTATTTTAAAAAATATGTACAAATAAAAATAAACGAACATACAAGGTGCAAAGTGAGTAAGTATACCAATGATATGGAATGATCATCAGTTCTTAGTCTCGAAAAAGGCCCTCAGTGGACTGAAACTCATTGGTGGCAACTCTAATTGCATAAGTCCTTTAGTGTGCTAGCATAGACTGGGGTGGTACATTGAGAGTGTATGTAGAGCCCTTTATTTAATTTAAATACTTAAATACTGCTCAAGCATCCCTAATTATGAAAGAATGAATAAGCCAGTTTGATATCAAAATTTGGCCTGTTTAGATTAGGTTGCTGGGGCATAATCATATCTTAGATTGCTGTCAACAACTATCAAGAAGGGTGAATTGACTTTTACCAGTAACTGATATGTTTGTATACTATACAGTGCATATAACATTCAAATGATTAATACTGTAGTAAGGTATATTTACAGCAAGAGTGCAGGAACAAACAATGGCTCAGTAGCTTGATCTCTGCTAAATCTGTGAACATCCTCTTTTAGCTCAATTGTGCTTTACAGAGAGAAGAACATTCCTGAAGGATATTATTCTGATCCCACCTAAAAAGGACAACCAAACCATTAAATACCTATATCTGACTAAATATGCGATGTGATGATGAATTAGTTTTATTGTATTGACTCAGACAGTCAGATAAAATGTTTTAGAGAAGACATTTGTTTTGAAATGTTGCAGAGCTGGTTGTACAAAGATTTAGAAGGCTATTCATTATGGGAGTTTAAGGCAAAAACAGTCAGGTATAATTCTCATAGAGAAAACTTAAAGAGCTAATGAGTCAGTATATGAACAGTAAAGAAGGTTTCAAGATGTGTAGTAGTGTCAAAAGAGCCTAGTAATATATTTTTAAGGTAATGGGCAGCCATTCAGATTTGAAATTTGGAAAGATTTTAAATAGGGCATGTGGTAGGAAGTCAAGAATTGAAAGATCCTTTCTTGTGTCATAATTTTAGAGATGGTACAGAAATACAAAGTTTGTGTATTGAGAGAAGAGGTGTAGATGGAGAAGGTCAGAGGACCCAAGAATGATTTATCTTTACAGACCAAAGCAGTATCTGAAGATGATACTGTAAATGACTAGCTAAAGTGTTGAGATTTAAACTAGGGCAGGGTAGTGCAGAGAATAGCAAGTTAGCTGAAGGTTTGCAGAAGAATGGATTGAGTGCCTGTTTCAGAGACTTTTTGTTGAGTAGATTATTCACAAAAATTATAAGCATTAAATAAGCTTAAAGAAGCGGATGGATGTCAGAATGCATAGGGTCTAGTGAAGTGATGGATGATAAAAATAAATGTTTTCGCAGTTGTATACCAGTTGTACACCAGTTTTTCCATTCATTTTCAAATTGTATGAATAAATATGCAACCATGAAAACATTTCTTCAGATTCTTCAGATAGAAGCAGATAAATAGACCCTTAATAAATAACTTATTAGTTATTTACTTGGAGATCAGTAGCATTTCAGATAATTTAAATATGTTCAGTCCATGGGCTCTCCACGTGAAAGTGGTTCGGCAAACCCAGAACACCTCAAGCAACAATTATAACCAGAGTTAGAATTTGATGACACTTTTTTTTGGATAAAAAAATGGTATCAACATTACCGTCCACTTAAATATTTCTCCATTTGCTCATGTAACATTCTCTATGGCCTTAGTTGTCAAACATTATTAATATATTGATTTCTCAGTTAAAGAACAGGTTGTGCGCTGACATTTAATATTTAAACCTATGCTGTTCTTAAGCATTTCTCTAAAACCATTATTTTAATCAACATCTACTTGCTAAGGTGATATTAAACATAAGCCTTTTATTATAAAAACTATAACTAATAGTATTTTATTATTATTATCATTATAATTTTGTTTGATTGCTACTGTATAAAGCCCAGATAAATATGTTCAGACCGAACAATATTATTACCAAATTATATACCAATCCTGTATTTATTACTATCTACATGCTTTCATATGTTTTATATTTTCTTGGAGTACATATTCTTCTTTTTCACTGTAAAGTTGCCCTTTAAATACTAATGACTCTCTCTGTTGATTATTATCTGTTACATGTAATATTAGGCTATGGACGCCCATGTCTGTAGGTCTCAAACACTATATGAGTTTATTTCTAAAAAAGGAAAAGACAGAAAACATTTCCATTCAGTCTTCTATATCTAACTGAGATGACTTATTTCTGCATTAATCCTGGCCCCTCCCCTTCACACACATCCTTGTTTTTTCCTCTTGGGACCATAAAAGTTGAACCACCATCTACTATTCATGAAGTATGTGTATATATATATATATATATTCATACTCCTTGGTTATGCAAGCACCACGGGCTAGATTTCAAGTGGAGTGCAATCAATAGTGCAGAGTGTGTCTTTTTGTGCTTGGTATTGTGCAAATAATAACACACAATCTGGTATTAAAAATGGTTGGATAGTTAAAAAATTTAACTACAGCATCATAACATGTCTGAAAATGTTTTCATTGCGTCGTATAATTTTAGCACACACTTATTACAAGTAGTGAGTTAAAGGACAGTATAATTTTATAATTGACAAATACATAATACAAAAAAATGCAAAAACACTACAATACAGGAACCAGCACTCACTGTATTTGTTGCAACATACAACGTGCACTGTAAAGTAATACAGACCACCAACAGTAGACACAGACACTCTCTCACAGGTTTTGTTTAATAACAGTGACGTTTCGGGGCAAATACCTCTCTCACTATATGTGAGTATGTGTGTGTGTGTACAGTATGTATGTGTGAAGTATTTTATGCTTAGGTTTAATTGAAATAATATAGCAGAGAAGTAAATGACGAACTTCACTACTTGAATGGTTATTTTGTGCTTTATCATCTTAGCTATCCAACATGATAACCCGTGCTATCTGACATACAGATGCTAGCGCACACTGCACTATTACTTGAGCAACAAAAAATAATATGAAAAATGGAAGCAAGTATGGATTGCGCCCAAGCAAGTTGGCTCACAATAGCGCCAACATTTTTGAGCTCCATTTGCAATCTAGGCTTACAAATGAAATTTCTCTTCAGTTTTTTTTTTATTAATAGCCCTTTGTTTACATATTCAAAAGATATTCTACCCACATATATGTACAGTGACACACTGTGATATTACACAGTAATTCTGTGGCTTGATACAGTGAGACATGAGTAATAATAAATGCACTGATATTGTGTTTCCATTTTTTTTTTTTTTTACAAACTTTATTAAAAACAACATACTTCCTAACTTGCTCAAAACCAATGGTCTAAATATTAATTTAAGACCATATTGTATTGTAGGTGCACATTACATAAAGATCTCAAATCCTATATAGGAAATGCAAAATGCATTACTTGATCCTACTTGTAAGTAACTTATTGCATTTTGTGTGTGAAATTAAGTAGATTCACTATTTCATCACAAAGGAAGAATTCTTATCTTGTTCCTTATGTATGTATAACTAGTGATGTCGCGAATAGTTCGCCGGCGAATAGTTCCCGGCAAACAAAGCTTGTTCGCAACGGCAGGCGAACATATGCAATGTTCGATCCGCCCCCTATTCGTCATCATTGAGTAAACTTTGACCCTGTATCTCACAGTCTGCAGACCCTCCCTCCCAGACCCTCCCAGCTCCTGGACAGCAGCCATTTTAGATTCATTCGGAAGCTGCATTGTTAGTGAGAGGAGGGACAGTATAGCTGCTGCTGATTTAATAGGGAAATTGATAGCTAGGCTAGTGTATTCAGTGTCCACTACAGTCCTGAAGGACTCATCTGATCTCTGCTGTAAGGACAGCACCCCAAAAAGCCCTTTTTAGGGCTAGAACATCAGTTTGCTTTTTTTTTTTCCCTGTGTAATCTAATTGCAGTTGCCTGCCTGCCTGCCTGCCTGCCAAGCCACTTGCCCAGTGCCACCACTCATATCTGGTGTAACAGTAGTGTAATTTTTTTTTAAAAAAAAACTTTTTTGACTGTGAAACATCAGTCTGCTAGTGTAATCTAATTGCAGTTGCCTGCCTGCCAGCGTGTGTGCCAGGCCCACTTGCCCAGTGCCACCACTCATATCTAGTGTAACAGTAGTGTAAATTAAAAAAAAAAACTTTTTTGACTGTGAAACATCAGTCTGCTTGTGTAATCTAATTGCAGTTGCCTGCCAGTGTGTGTGCCAGGCTCACAGCGTATACTGTGCCCACTTGCCCAGTGCCACCACTCATATCTGGTGTAACAGTAGTGTAAATAAAAAAAAAAAGAAATTTTTGGACTGTGAAACATCAGTCTGCTTTTTTGTGCCAGGCTCTCAGCATATATTGTGCCCACTTGCCCAGTGGCACCACTCATATCTTGTTTAATAGTAGTGTAAGTGTGCATTTAAAAAAATAAAAACTTTTTGGATTGTGAAACATCAGTCTGCTTTTTTGTGTCAGGCTCACAGCGTATACTGTGCCCACTTGCCCAGTGCACCCACTCATATCTTGTTTAACAGTAGTGTAAGTGTACATTTAAAAAAAAAAATGACAGGCAGAGGCTGGCCACCCCGCAGGTGCCGTCGTGGTCGTGGTGCTGTGATTCCCTTTGGCCCTAGAATAATGCCCAGTGTTCAGAGGCCACGTCCCATGAACTCGAAAAGTTCTGAGGACATAGTTTACTTTTTAACACAGGACACCCAATCTTCTATAGCTTCCGCTCCGAACCTTGACACACCATCCTCCTCTAGCTTACCTTCGGGCACCTCTCAAGTTATCGCCCGCCTGCCGCCACCACCAACACTAGCACCACAGCCGCTTCACTTGATCTGTCAGAGGAATTAGTGACACAGTTGGAAGAAATGAGTGATGCGCAACCATCATTGACAGAGGATGTAGATAACAGTGATATGTCTCAGTCAGGCAGCATTACAGACATCGACGTACGGTGTGATGATGATGATGTACCCGCTGCTGCTTCCTTTGTTGATTTGTCAGATACAAGTGAAGCGGTTGATGATGATGATGCGTCCGTGGATGTCACATGGGTGCCCGCTAGAAGAGAAGAAGAAGAGGGGGAAAGTTCAGATGGGGAGACAGAGAGGAGGAGGAGACGAGTTGGAAGCAGGGGGAGGTCGTCGCAAGGAGCTAGTGGCACAGTCAGACATCATGCATCGGCACCCAGGGTCAGCCAGACAGCACGCCAATCAACGCATGCTGTTGCCACCACCAGAATGCCGTCATCACAGAGCTCAGCAGTGTGGCATTTTTTTGTGTGTCTGCCTCTGACGACAGCGATGCCATTTGCAACCTGTTCCAAAAGAAACTGAGTCATGGGAAGTCCAACACCCACCTAGGTACAACTGCTTTGCGAAGGCACATGATCGCACATCACAAATGCCTATGGGATCAACACATGAGTAGAAGCAGCACACAAACTCAAAGCCGCCATCCTCCTCATGGTCCAGCATCTTCAGCCACGTCAACCACTGCTGTCCTCCTTGCCCCCTCTCAACCATCCGCCACTCTGTCTCTCTTCTGGAGCAGTTCCTGCTCATCTGCCCACAGTCAGATGTCTGTCAAGGACATGTTTGAGCGTAAGAAGCCAATGTCACAAAGTCACCCCCTTGCCTGGCGTCTGACAGCTGGCTTGTCTGAACTCTTATCCCGCCAGCTTTTACCATACAAGCTGGTGGAGTCTGAGGCGTTCAAAAAATTTGTAGCTATTGGGACACCGCAGTGGAAGGTACCCGGCCGAAATTTCTTTGCACAAAAGGAAATCCCCAACCTGTACTAGATTGTGCGAAAGGAAGTAATGGCATGTCTGGCACACAGTGTTGGGGCAAGGGTCCATCTGACCACTGATAGCTGGTCTGCAAAGCATGGTCAGGGCAGGTATATCACCTACACTGCACATTGGGTAAACCTGCTGACGGCTGCCAAGCATGGAATGCGTGGCTCTGCAGAGGAGTTGGTGACACCGCCGCGACTTGAAGGCAGGCCTGCTGCCACCTCCTCTACTCCTCCTACTCCATCCTCTTCCATAACCTCCTCAGCTGAGTCCTCTTCTGCTGCTGCGTCTTGCTCCACATCAACGGCACCCCCCAGTTACTATTCCACATCCCGGATACAGCAGTGTCACGCTGTCTTGGGGTTGACTTGCCTGAAAGCAGATTCACATCGGACCAGCACTCCTGTCCACCCTGAACGCACAGGTGGATCAGTGGCTGATTCCGCACCAACTGGAGATCGGCAAAGTGGTTTCTGACAACGGAAGTAATTTGGTGGCGGCATTGAAATTGGGCAAGTTGACACATGTGCCGTGCATGGCACATGTGTGTAATCTGATCATACAACGCTTTGTGCATAAGTACCTAGGATTACAGGACGTCCTGAAGCAGACCAAGAAGGTGTGTGGCCATTTGAGGCGTTCCTACACGGCCATGGCGCACTTTTCAGATATCCAGCGGCAAAACAACATGCCAATGAGGCGCTTGATTTGCGACAGCCCGACACGTTGGAATTCAACACTCCTAATGTTCGACCGCCTGCTCCAACAAGAAAAAGCCGTTAACAAGTATTTGTATGACCGACATGCTAGGACAGCCTCTGCGGAGCTGGGTATTTTTTTGCCACGTTACTGGACGCTCATGCGCAATGCCTGTAGTCTCATGCATCCTTTTGAGGAGGTGACAAACCTAGTCAGTCGCACCAAAGGCACCATCAGCGACATCATACCATTTGTTTTCTTCCAGGAGCGTGCCCTGCGAAGAGTGCTGGATCAGGCCGTATATGAGCGTGAAGAAGAAGAGGAAGAGTTGTGGTCACCATCACCACCAGAAACAGCCTTATCAGCATCGCTTGCTGGACCGGCGGCAACGCTGGAAGAGGATTGTGAGGAAGAGGAGTCAGAGGAGGAATGTGGCTTTGAGGAGGAAGACCAACCACAATAGGCATCCCAGGGTACTAGTCACCTATCTGGTACCCGTGGTGTTGTACGTGGCTGGGGGGAAGAAGATACCTTCAGTGAGATCACTGAGGACGAGGAACGGGACATGAGTAGCTCAGCATCCAACCTTGTGCAAATGGGGTCTTTCATGCTGTCATGCCTGTTGAGGGACCCTCGTATAAAAAAGCTGAAGGAGAATGACCTGTACTGGGTGTCCACGCTACTAGACCCCCGGTATAAGCATAAAGTGCCTGAAATGTTACAGAATTACCGCAAGTCGGAAAGGATGCAGCAGTTCCAAAATAAAATAAATTAAAAAGTATGCTTTACACAGCGTATAAGGGTGATGTCACAGCACAACGGGAAGGGGTGAAAGTAATCCTCCGACTCCCACGACCACGCTGGCAAGGACAGGACGCTTTACAGACGTGTTGTTGATGGAGGACATGCAGAGCTTTTTAAGTCCTATGCATCGCCACAGCCCTTCGGGGTCCACCCTCCGAGAATGACTCGACCGACAGGTAGCAGACTACCTTGCCTTAACTGCAGATATCGACACTCTGAGGAGCGATGAACCCCTTGACTACTGGGTGTGCAGGCTTGACCTGTGGCCTGAGCTATCCCAATTTGCGATAGAACTTCTGGCCTGCCCCGCTTCAAGTGTCCTGTCAGAAAGGACCTTCAGTGCAGCAGGAGGTATTGTCACTTAGAAGAGAAGTCGCCTAGGTCAAAAAAGTCTAGATTACCTCACCTTTATTAAGATGAATGAGGGATGGATTCGCGTTACATTAGAGTAAAAAAGGCTTGATGAGCTGCCTTGGGCTAAAAATGGTCCACACGCTGCTGTATTTTATCTTCGAATGCCGGATGACTTGCGTGACTTATCCGCCACCAACTAGGGTTCAAGCCGCAATGTTTTAGGGCACTTTCTGCCTGGGAAACTAACATCAATTTTTCTGGCCGCTGCTACAGCAGCGGCTGCAACAATACCTAATTTTTCAGTCCTGTATACATGCCAAATTTTTCTGGCCTCTGGTGCTGCACTGTGGCTTTAAAAACCAAACCAAAAAAAAGGCACGTAGCAGGGATTAAACTGATAGGAGTGGTGTGTTAAGTTGTACCATTCCTATCTGGTGGCACATTAGATTGCACGTGCAGTGCCCCAAATTTGAAGTAGGAGGACCGGCCAAGCATCTTTTTCCATCTCCCGGTTCCTAAAATCCATGCCATATACACGTCCCCTGGCGCCGCAACTGCCTCTGGGAACCTTACCATGGGTCCCAGACCGCACGTCTTGTAATTCTCTGTCTGGGAAATTATCTATCTATCAAATCTATCTATTTATCAAATCTATCTATCTATTGTATCTATCAAATGTATCTATTACATCTATTGATCTATCTATCTATCTAATCTATGTATCTATCTATCTCGTGGCCGAACTGTGCATTAAACGGGGAGTTTGGTCTGTCACTGTGAAGCGGGCGTAACCCTTACACTACCTGATTGATACAACATCATACCTGATGTTTTAAAGCACGTTATTCCAAACAATTTAGGAATGTTAGGTGATTTATGCCCTTTATGGATTAAAACCAGACTCTGCATCAACTATGTAATTTTACGTGGGAGTTTTGCCATGGATTCCCCTCCGGCATGCCACAGTCCAGTTGTTAGTCCCCTTGAAACAACTTTTCCATCACTATTGTGGCCAGAAAGAGTCACTGTGGGTTTTAAAATTCGCCTGCCTATTGAAGTCAATGGCGGTTCACCCGGTTCGCCCAATTGCGAACATTTGCGGAAGTTCGCCGTTCGCGAACGGAAAATTTTAAGTTCTCGACATCACTACATATAACCTTTCCAAACATTGATTTAGCCCATTTATTTAGTAATCATGACTCTCTTCTAGACCATCAGCAACCAAGTTACTACTTTAAAACTGGTGCAAACAACAGTTTAATATCAGTGTACTAGAGTACATAATACTGTCATTTTCTATAGCCATTTAAAGGGACACTGAACCCAAATTTTTCTTTTGTGATTCAGATAGAGCATGAAATTTTAAGCAACTTTCTAATTTTATCCTATTATCAAATTTTCTTCATTCTCTTGAAATCTTTATTTGAAATGCAAGAATGTAAGTTTAGATGCCGGCCCATTTTTGATGAACAACCTAAGTTGTCCTTGTTGATTGGTGGATAAAACATAATTTATGCTTACCTGATAAATTTATTTCTCTTGTAGTGTATCCAGTCCACGGATCATCCATTACTTATGGAATATATTCTCCTTCCCAACAGGAAGTTGCAAGAGTCCACCCACGGCAAAGCTGCTATATAGCTCCTCCCCTAACTGCCATATTCAGTCATTCGACCGAAAACATGCAGAGAAAGGAAAAACCATAGGGTGCAGTGGTGACTGTAGTTCAAATGAAAAAATTACCTGCCTTAAAGTGACAGGGCGGGCCGTGGACTGGATACACTACAAGAGAAATAAATTTATCATGTAAGCATAAATTATGTTTTCTCTTGTTAAGTGTATCCAGTCCATGGATCATCCATTACTTATGCAATACCAAAGCTAAAGTACACGGATGATGGGAGGGACAAGGCAGGTACTTAAACGGAAGTTACCACTGCCTGTAAAAAAAAAAAAACCTTTCTCCCAAAAATAGCCTCCGAAGAAGCAAGGTATCAAATTTGTTAAATTTGAAAAAGTATGAAGCGCAGACCAAGACTCCGTCTTGTAAATCTGTTCAACAGAAGCCACATTTAAAAAAGGCCCAAGTGAAAACCACAGCTCTAGTAGAATGAGCTGCAATCCCTTCAGGAGGCTGCTGTCCAGCAGTCTCATAAGCTAAATGAATTATGCTTTTTAACCAAAAAGACAGAGAGGCTGCTGAAGTCTTTTGACCTCTCCTCTGTCCAGAATAGACAACAAACAAGGTGAACGTTTGATGAAAACTGTAGTAGCTTGTAAGTAAAACTTTAAAGCACAAACCACGTCCAATATTGTGTAATAGACGTTCCTTCTTTGAGGAAGGATTAGGATACAAGCATGGAACAACTATCTCTTGAGTGATGTTCTTGTTAGATACCACCTTAGGAAAAAACCCAGGGTGGTACGCAGGACTACCTTATCCGTACGAAGGACCAGATAAGGAGAATCACATTGTAACACAGATAACTTGGAGACTCTACGAGTCGAGGAAATAGCTACCCAAAAGGAACTTTCCAAGATAAAGATTGATATCTATGGAACAAAAAAGGTTCAAACGGAACTTCTTGAAGAGCCTTAAGAACCAGGTTTAAGCTCCATGGTGGAGCAACAGTTTTAAACACAGGCTTGGATCTAACCAAAGCCTGACCAAGTGCCTGAACGTCTAGAATACCTGCCAGACGCTGGTGCAAAAAAATAGACAGAGTAAAAATCTGTCCCTTTTAAGGAATTAGCTGACAACCCTTTTCTCAAAAACATCTTGGAGAAAAGATAATATCCTGGGAATCCAGGCTTTACTCCATGAGTAACCCTTGGATTCATAACAATCAGATATTTACACCATATCTATGTTCAATTTTCCTAGAGACAGGCTTTCATGTCTGTATTAAGGTATCAATGACTGACTCGGAGAAGCCATGCTTTGATAACATCAAGCGTTCAGTCTCCAGGCAGTCCATCTCAGATTGATTCTATTTAGATGGTTGAAAGGACCCAGAGGTAGAGGGACCTGTCTCAGAAGCAGAGACCGTGATGGAAAGGATGACATGTCCACCAGATCTGCATACCAGGTCCTGCGTGGCTACGCAGGCGCTGTCAAAAACACCAAAGCCCTCTCCTGCTTGGTCTTGACCTCCGAAGGAAATCCCACTCCCCCGGAAGAAAAGTCTGACGACTTAGAAAATCCACCTCCCAGTTCTCAACACCTGGGATATGGATA
Organism: Bombina bombina; assembly: GCF_027579735.1. Classification (NCBI taxonomy): domain Eukaryota; kingdom Metazoa; phylum Chordata; class Amphibia; order Anura; family Bombinatoridae; genus Bombina; species Bombina bombina. The sequence continues at coordinate 575,336,004 of NC_069500.1, read as the reverse complement.
GCTGATAGACAAGAGTGAGTCTCTGTCCAGTGAATTATTGTAAGACTTCTAACATCACTAGGGAACTTCTGTTCCTCCTTGATGGCTGATGTAAGCCACAGTTGTGTATATTGTCCGACTGAGTATGATGTACCTCAGAGTACTGAGGCCAAGTCTGAAGAGCATGGAATATCACTCCCAGAATATTTATTAGAAGGAGGGTCTCCTCCTAAGTCCACTATCCCTGAGCCTTCAGGGAGTTCCAGACTGCATCCCAACCTAAGGCTGGCATCCATTGTAACAATTGTCCCATCTGACCTGCGGAAGGTCATACCCTTGGACAGATGGACCCGACATAGTCACCAGAGAAGAGAATCTCTGGTCTCTTGGTCCAGGTTCAACAGGGGGACAAATCTGTGTAATCCCCGTTCCTCTGACTGAGCATGCATAGTTGCAGCGGTCTGAAATGTAGACGTGCAAACGGTACTATGTCCCTTGCCGCTACCTATTAAGCCAATTTCATCCATGTACTGAGCCACCGAAGGGCGCGGATGGGATGAAAAACACGGCAGAAATTTAGAAACTTTGACAACCTGGACTCCGTCAGGTAAATTTTCATTTCTACAGAATCTATCAGAGTTCCTAGGAGGGAAACCCTTGAGATTGGGGATAGAGAACTCTTTCCTTGTTCACTTTCCACCCATGTGATCTCAGAAATGCCAGTACTACGTCCGTATGAGACTTGGCAATTTGGATGTTTGACGCCTGTATCAGGATGTCGTCTAACTAAGGGGCCACTTCTATGCCCCGCGGCCTAAGGACCGCCAAAGCGACCCCAGAACCTCCATAAAGATTCTTGGGGCTGTAGATATCCCAAAGGAAAGAGCTACAAACTGGTAATGCCTGTCTAGAAAGGCAAACCTGAAAAACGAAGGTGATCTTTATGCATCACAATGTGAGGATAAGCATCCTTCAAATCCATTGTAGTCCTCTATTGACTCTCCTGGATCATAGTTAAGATGGTACGAATAGTTTCCATCTTAAATGACGGAATTCTGAGGAATTTGTTTAAGATCTTTAGATCCAAAATAGGTCTGAAGGTTCCCTCACCTTGGGAACCACAAACAGATTTGAGTAAAAACTCTGTCCCTGTTCCTCTCTTGGAACGGGATGGATCTCGTACACAATGTAAGAATGCCTACTTCTCTATCTGGTTTGCAGATAATTGTGAAGGCGAAATCTCCCCTTTTTTGGGGGGGGAATCTTTGAAATCCAGAAGATATCTCTGGGATATAAATTCCAATGCCTAGGGATCCTGGGCATCTCTTGCCCACGCCCGGGCGAAGAATGAAAGTCTGCCCCCTATAGGATCCGTTACCGGATAGGGGTCCGTTCCTTCATGCTGCCTTAGAGGCAGCAGCAGGCTCCTTGGCCTGCTTATCTTTGTTCCAGGTCCAATTGTCTCCAGACCGCCTTGGACTGAGCAAAAATTCCCTCTTGTTTTGCCTTAGAGGAAGTGGATGCCACACCTGCCCTGAAGTTTTAAAAGGCACGAAAATTAGACCTTTTTTGGCCCTTGATTCCTATCCTGAGGAAGGGCATGACCTTTTCCTCCAGTGATATAAGCAATAATCTCCTTCAAACCAGGCCCGAATAGGGTCTGCCCCTTGAAGGGAAGTTAAGTAGCTTATTTATTAAAGTCACGACAGCTGACCATGATATAAGCCATAGCGCTTTGCGCGCCAGTATAGTAAAAAACAGAATTCTTAGCCGTTAGTCTAGTCAAATGAACAAAGGCATCAGAAAACAAAGGAATTGGCTAGCATAAGCTTGTCAAATATATTCATCCAATGGAGTCGCTAACTGTAAAGCCTCATCAAGAGACTCAACCCAGAACGCCGCAGCAGCAGTGACAGAAGCGATGTATGCAAGGGGCTGCAGGATAAAACCCTGTTGAATAAACATTTTTTATCCATTGGATCTAAAAAGCACAACTGTCCTCGCCAGAGGTAGTGGTACGCTTAGCTAGAGTAGAAACTCTTCTCTCCACCTTAGGAACTGTCTGCCAGAAGTCCCGTGTGGTGGTAACTATTAGAAAACATTCTTCTAAAAAATAGGAGGGGAAGAGAAAGGCACACCTGGTCTATCCCATTCCTTATTAAAAAATTTTTTTAGTAAACCTCTTTAGGTATTGGAAAAACATCAGTACACACCGGCACTGCATATTATTTATCCAGTCTACACAATTTCTCTGGCCCTGCGATTGTACACATTCATTCAGAGCAGCCAAAGCCTCCCTGAGCAACAAGTGGAGGTTCTCAAGCATAAATTTTAAATGTAGAAATATCAGAATCAGGTTAAGTCATCTTCCCTGAGTCAAAAAAATCACCCACAGACTAAGCATATTGTGAGGTAGTATCATACATGGTTCTTAAAGCGTCTGTATGCTCTGTATCTACCCCCAGAGCTATCTGCTTTCCTTTAATTTCAGGTAGTCTGACTAATACTGCTGCCAGAGTATTATTCACCACCTTTGCCATGTCTTGTAAAATAAACGCTATGGACGCCCTTGATGTACTTGGCGCCATTTGAGCGTGAGTCCCTGAAGCGGGAGTCGAAGGGTCTGACACGTGGGGAGAGTTAATCGGCATAACTTTCCCCTCGACAGAATCCCCTGGTAAAATAAACGCTATGGGTGCCCTTGATGTACTTGGCGCCATTTGAGCGTGAGTCCCTAAAGCGGGAGTCAAAAGGTCTGACACGTGGGGAGAGTTAGTCGGCATAACTACCCCCACAACAGAATCCTCTGGTGATAATGTTTTTAAAGACAAAAAATGATCTTTATTGTTTAACATGAAATCAGTACATCTGGTACACATTCTAAGATGGGGTTCCACCATGGCTTTAAAACATAATGAACACAGAGCTTCCTCTATGTCAGACATGTTAGAACAGACTAATAATGAGACTAATAAGCTTGGAAAACACTTTAAATCAAGTTAACAAGCAAATATATAAAACGTTACTGTGCCTTTAAGAGAAACAAATTTTGTCAAAATTTGAAAAACAGTGAAAAAAGGCAGTAAAACAAACGAAATTTTTACAGTACATGTAATAAGGTAACAGAGCATTGCACCCACTTGCAAATGGATGATTAACCCCTTAATGCAAAAAACAGATAAAAAAAAAAACGACATAGACGTTTTTAAAAACAGACACAACAAAACTGCCACAGCAGAGCTGTGGATTACCTTCCCTATAAACAATTTTGGAAGTCTTTTTAGCCCTTTAGAAATGTCCTGTAGTATTCATGGGACTGCTGAGGGAATCTGGATAATTCATTTTGTAATTTTAACTGCGCAAAAAAGCGCTAAATAAGGCTCCTCCCACTCATATTACAACAGTGGGAAGCTTCAGTTAACTGTTTCTATGCAAAATTTAAGCCAGCCATTTGGAAAAAACTTAGGCCCCAATAAGTTTTATCACCAAACATATGTTAAAAACGATTAAACATGCCAGCAAACGTTTTAAAACACATTTTTACAAGAGTATGTATCTCCATTAATAAGCCTGATACCAGTCGCTTTTACTGCATTTAAGGCTATACCAACATTACAGTGTTATCACCAATGTACGTTAAAAAACGATTAAACATGCCAGCAAACGTTTTAAAACACATTTTTATAAGAGTATGTATCTCTATTAATAAGCCTGATACCAGTCGCTATCGCTGCATTTAAGGCTTTACTTACATTACTTCGGTATCAGCAGTATTTTCTTAGTCAATTCCATTCCTAGAAAAATATTTTACTGCACATACCTTATCTGCAGGAAAACCTGCACGCCATTCCCCCTCTGAAGTACCTCACTCCTCAGAATGTGTGAGAACAGCAAATGGATCTCAGTTACGTCTGCTAAGATCATAGAAAAACGCAGGCAGATTCTTCTTCCAAATACTGCCTGAGAAAAACAGCACACTCCGGTGCCATTTAAAAATAACAAACTTTTGATTGAAGAATAAACTAAGTATAAATCACCACAGACTCTCACGACCTCCTATCTATGTTGAGGCTTGCAAGAGAATGACTGAATATGGCAGTTAGGGGAGGAGCTATATAGCAGCTTTGCTGTGGGTGGACTCTTGCAACTTCCTGTTGGGAAGGAGATTATATTCCATAAGTAATGGATGATCCGTGGACTGGATACACTTAACAAGAGAAATTCATCCACCATTCAAAAACTGCTGCCCAGAGTTCTGAACCAAGAAAAAAGCTTAGATGCCTTCTTTTTTATATAAAGATAGCAAGAGAACAAAGAAACATTGATAATAGGAGTAAATTCGACAGTTGCTTAAAATTGCATGCTCTATCTGAATCACGAAAGAAAATTTTTGGGTTCAGTGTCCCTTTAATTTGCTTATTTACGTAACTACACTAAAATAGAACATGTGACTATATGTGTAATAAAATAATAGATATCAATAAAAAAAAATAGTTGTTGATGCTAGCTAAGTGTTGATTAATACAGGTAGAGGCAGTTCTAGAGGGTACTAGGAAATCCAAGTCACCATGGTAGCACCCCATGTCTGACATATTCTCTTAACATTTCCTGCCTTAAAGGTGACAAGATTGTGTCAAAATATGAAAAACACTTATCACCCTAATAGAAAAACACATGTATATGAAAAGAGAGGCAATTGTAAGGCGCTATACATTTTTTTTTTTTTATTATTACAATTGCTTTAAGGTAGACCCTGTGAGTGTTGACATGGGTTTTTTTTTTTACATCTGGTGGCCAAGTGAAGTTTTTATAATCGGGGTCTGTGTTTGCCTGCAGCTTTATAATTTTACCAGTGATCTATCTCATGATGGAGTGGCTTGTTTGACCCTTTTGTGTGTCTCTTGCCTCTAGTAGTGAGAAATACCTGAGGCAAACATGAGATAAAATTGTTGTGAGTTTGTGAGTGCCTAGGACAACACCAAAAACTAAAGACACATTGGTACAGACCTTAGAGGAAGGTAGTTGAATGCATTATGATACCTCAGCAATATATATTTCACAAGTCTGACCCCTTTATATCCACTTGAAGTTATTTATTTTCTGAAATGTAAACTTGTAGTAGTTTAATTGCATTTGATTATTTACATGATAATCAGTATTCAGCAAATTCTTTCAAAACCAAAGTCTCTTCTAAGCTGCCCTCTTTATCTTTATTGTCTCTCTGATAAGGGCAGGAGTGGGATAAGGTACAGAAAATATTTGTTCCATAAACACTTATCTAATTAGAGGTCACAATGCCTTACCCAGCATAATGTTCTGTCAAAACAAACAAATAGAGAAATATGAAAACAATTGAATGTGTTAAATTAAAATAAGATTAGTAATTAAAGGATTCATTTTAATGTTGCATGCGTGTAACTATTTTAGAAGTGTAAGAATTTTAAAACATTAAAACTTTGTAAATATAGAATAAATAGTTAGTAAAAAAAGAAGTACTAAGCATACTGGGTGCATTTCTGTTACCAGGCTTGTATGACACCTTAAAAAAACATATTTGAAAAAGCACTTTTAAAGTTATTTTTAGCATTTTGTTGACAATACAAATAATAAAAAATGTTTCTTTTAAAGGGACACTAATTACATTTTATAAGAATAGTATTGAGGCTATTTCTCGCCTCCCTCTAGTGTGCAGCAACTCTCCTTCAGATACCTACAGTGTAGCCTAGGTTCCAAAATAGCAGCACTGATAATTAGAGGGATTTGCATGAAATGTACTTAGTGTTTAATGTCCCTTTTAATCTTATGATCTGCAATGGCCTGTAACACAATCATAAATGTGAAAGATTTGTGTAATTTGCGGTCATCTTAATTTTTTTTTAAAAAACATGAATATAATGTAGTATTTTCCCAACTTAGGGCTAGATTACGAGTGGGGTACTATTGAACTTGCGGTCATTTACGCTCCTCATGTTTTCTATGGGCGACGTTGAGCGGCAGTGTCTGCTTGTATTACAAGTTGAAAGTAAATGTGATCACTCAAACACAATCTCATTAAATACTCAAACGTTTTAGTGACCTGAAAATTTGTGTAAAGAGTTTAGCCAGAGGGCACAGTTGCATATATAACTATATATATATATATATATATATATATATATATATATATATATATATATATATATATATATATATATATATATATATATATATACACACACACAGTATCCCACAAAAGTGAGTACACCCCTCACATTATTGTAAATATTTTATTATATCTTTTTATGTGACAACACTGAAGAAATGACACTTTGCTACAATGTAAAGTAGTGAGAGTACAGCCTGTATAACAGTGTAAATTTGCTGTCCCCTCAAAATTGCTCAAGACACAGCCATTAATGTCTAAACCGTTGGCAGCAAAAGTGAGTACACCCCTAAGTGGAAATGTCCAAATTGGGCCAAAGTGTCTATTTTGTGTGGCCACAATGATTTTCCAGCACTGCCTTAACCCTCTAGGGCATGGAGCTCAAAAGAGCTTCACAGGTTGCCACTGGAATCCTCTTCCACTCCTCCATGACGACATCATGGAGCTGGTGGATGTTAGAGACCTTGCACTCCCCCACCTACTGTTTGAGGATGCCCCACAGATGCTCAATAGGGTTTAGGTCTGGAGGCATGCTTGGCCAGTCCATCACCTTTACCCTTAGCTTATTTAGCAAGGCAGTGGTCGTCTTGGAGGTGTGTTTGGGGTCGTTATCATGTTGGAATACTACCCTTCGGCCCAGTCTCCAAAGGGAGGGGATCATGCTCTTCTTCAGTATGTCACAGTGCATGTTAGCATTCATGGTAGCTCCCCAGTGTCGGCAGCACTCATGCAGGCCCAGACCATTAAACTCCCACCACCATGCTTGACTGTAGGCAAGACACACTTGTCTTTGTACTCCTCACCTGGTTGCCGCCACACACGCTTGACACCATCAGAACTAAATAAGTTTATCCAGTTCCAGTAATCCATGTCCTTAGTGTGCTTGTCTTCAGCAAACTGTTTGCTGGCTTTCTTGTGCATCCTTTTTAGAAGACCAATTTGATGCAGTGTGTGGCGTATGGTCTGAGCACTGACAGAATGACCCCCCACCCCTTCAACCTCTGCAGCAATGCTAGCAGCACTCATACGTCTATTTCCCAAAGACAACCTCTGTTTATGACGCTGAGCACATGCACTCAAGCTCTTTGGTCGACCATTGCGATGCCTGTTCTGAGTGGAACCTGTCCTGTGAAACCGCTGTATGGTCTTGCCCACCGTGCTGCAGCTCAGTTTCAAGATCTTGGCAATCTTATTATAGCCTAAGCCATCTTTATGTAGAGCAACAATTCTTTTTTTTCAGATCCTCAGAGAGTTCTTTGCCATGAGGTGCCATGTTGAACTTCCAGTGACCAGTTTGGGAGCAATAACACCAAATTTAACACACCTGCTCAACATTAACACCTGAGACCTTGTAACACTAAGGAGTCGCATGACACCGGGGAGGGAAAATGGCTAATTGGGCCCAATTTGGACATTTCCATTTAGGGGTGTACTCACTTTTGTTGGTTGTGTGTTGAGTTATTTTGAAGGCACAGCAAATGTACACAGCTATACAGACTGTACACTCACTACTTTACATTGTATCAAAGTGCAATTTCTTCAGTGTTGTCACATGAAAAGATATAATAAAATATTTACAAAAATGTGAGGGGTGTACTCACTTTTGTGAGATACTGTGTGTATATATATATATATATACACACACCAAAATATTAGTATGTATGTTTACAAATACACTACTTTGGAGCCCTTTCCACTCATCAAATACCCTAAGACATAAAAAAATAATTTTGTATTCAATTTTAATATTTCATATGTGTTTTACTATGTATTTAGTGGAAATATTTTACTTTCCAATATTCTTCAGATTGTAGAAATTGTATGTATATATATATGTATATATTCATATAGATATATAGGTATAGATCTAGAAATATATATTTAAAAATGAAAGAACATTTTCTTCTATGGGAAGAACATTTGAATGTAAAATATGAATAACTCATGTTAATTCGGTGTTGCGTTTGCGTTCAAGCGATAACTGTTAGGTTATATCATCAACACACCCCATTAAAGCCTATGGGGAGAAGAAATTAGAACAGTTACTATATCCGCTGTCCTGAAGTTAGCGTGTATCGATTTTTGCCTGCACACATTAAAGTTTACTTCCAGCGGTGTTTGCGCTCAAATGAAAGTGCTAAATAGTGTGACATTTGTAATCTGGTTCTATGTATGCAAACCACGTAAAAACCCATAGTCGTATGTAAAACAAACAAACAAAACAATGTATGTAAATCTGTGTTCCCTTTTATGCTAAAGTTTTACGTAATTGTTTTTTGCTGGGTGCTCTGATGATTCTTCAGTGACATAAAACAAAATGTATATATATTCTCTGTGTGTGTAACTATGTTGGATTTATTTGCCTCATTGATTACAATAAAATTCTCAAACAACCAGATGATATATTTTTTGTTTGATTAAGGCACTTTTGCATGTTTTTTGAATAGTAACTTCAGACAATATGGCTGCCTTTTGAGCAAACATTTGAAAGCCTTTACAGTTTCCTGCAAAAGATAACACGACTGACAAAGTGTTGGGTATGTAAAATCATATGCATGTTCATTCTGCTGTTTAAATTATTTAGAATAGCGGGTATTTGTATTTCACATCTTTTTCACAAGTATTTGATGCTACAACTGAGTTTGAATAGAATTCTACATGCTTTTTGGGATAAAAATAGGACAGGTTTTTCATGCTTCAAAGCAAGGCAGCACCGACTGTTTTAAATAAAACATGAAAAGAAAAGCATGTTTAATATTTTAATAATGTTATGTTTAATATCACATATGAAGCTGATCACCTTCATGTCTCTTTGAGACAAAATACGAATATTTCTGACCAGCATCATGGGAGTATATTTTTATGTGTAATGGGTTTTCATTCGAAGATATTTTTTAATTATATACTAAATGTACTTTGGTCTTTGTCCGGTGGTTCATTTCAGACTCATCATTTTATAATACTCTTCCTGCTGGAATTATTATGGGATATAAAAATTTAAAATCCTCTTTATTCTAAGTGTCAGGGTGATGAATAATTAATATGAATGTTAATAATACGATTTATCTTGATCTGCTTTAGAAATACTGATGTGTATAGACTCTTTGAGAATACAGTTTATTGCTTATCCCATTCTATTACAGAGAGACCTTGGAATAAATTATAAAGCCTTATTTAGTTATTTAACTGAAGAAAAAGGAAATGTAAAATGAGTTTGTTTGTTACAGTTTGTGTTGCATTTATTTATCAACACTTACCCTTAGACACCTATTAAAGGGACATTAAACACCTCACAATATTAATATACATTGTTAAATTAAATGTAGTAGAACAACTTTGCAATATACTTTCGTTATTTATTTTGTTCTCCTTTCCTGTAATTTGATTCTGAATATTGTGAGCTTTCCAATTCAAGTTAAACATTGAAGTGCAGACACAGATATATCCCACACAGTCATTGGTTGCACACTCTAGTAAGCCTTTTATAACTATTCCTAACTGGTCTCAGTGTAACCTAAGTTACAATATGGTGGTGCTAACTGCTTTATGGACATTAACTTTATCATAATTTTTTAAAACAACTAATATAATTTTAAAGAATACATGTAAAAATTATTATCAGGCTAATCTTTGCTCTTTGTTCTGAAAAAAATCATTCAAGCAATGATTTATATAGTCTTTAATAACATATAGATCATAATATGTATATATAGAGTAAGAGTGTAAAGGCATGTTAAACAATGAATACATGCTACTCATGATGATGTATTCAAAGCAAACAACCTTAGAATATGTAGAGAGATTTTTTTCATTTGCTTACATTTTGAAAATATAAGTGTAAAGGTTTTGTTTCTATAAAGTACTTTAGTTTCTATATAGTTTTGGAAGCCGCTATGTTTGAACTAGTTTTCTATTTATATCTGTTTGTGCAAACAAAGCTGTGTGTAATCCCTTTTAGATTATCCCATGTTCCACACAGGCTTGTTTGGTCAGTCTCTTTTTTTTGTCTGTTTTATATCTGTCCCTAATTGTCTTTAGCAGGGGAAACAGATAAGGGGCAACTTAAGTTTAAACATGGCGATACCCATTGCTTTATGAATCTTAGAAATTTAGAAAACCAAGGGACAAAATAAATAATGAAAATGTTTTTTTTTAACTATACATAGTAAAGTCAAAATTAAAGCTTTGTGATTCAGATAAAAAAAAAAAAACAACTTTCATTATCTTCATTCTTTTTAGATGCACACTTTTTACTTCCCACTGAGCATGTCCAAAAGGGCACATTATAAACATGTATGCATTCTGTTATTGGTTTATGGCTGTAACGTGATACGGGGGAAGGGAAAATTTTATTAACTTTGACATTTTCCAGAAAATATTCTACTGTTTGTTTCAAAATCAAAGTAAGTGCTATTGTGTTGTCTTTTTTATTGTGTGCTTTTCAATTTTTCAATTCTACTGCATTTAGTGGTCCTTCAAACATTTTATATTATAATCTCATACTGTTTAATATCACTTAAAGGGACACAAAACCCAACTTTTTTTTTCTTTCATGATTCAGGTAGAGAATGCAATTTTAAGCAACTTTCTAATTAACTCCTATTATATTTTTTTCTTTGTTCTCTTGATATCTATATTTGAAAAAAAAAAAAAAACCAATACATTAACCCCTTAATGACAGAGGACTTACCAGGTACGTCATTGGAAAAACTCCCCTTAATGACAATTGACGTACCTGGTACGTCCTCTGTTGTTAGAAGTGCTGGAAGCCATCATGATCGCTTCCAGCTGCTTACAAGGGATTGTAGTGATGCCTCAATATTGAGGCTTCACTGCAATCCCCTATTTTACCCACCGATGCAGAAAGGGCCACTCTGTGGCCCTCTCTGCATCAGCGATTGTTGTGCACACTTTCGTTGGTGGGTGGGAGCAGCTTGTAGGAGGAGGGTATGCTCCAACTTCCTTACCGGTGCAATCACAATGTAGCAATGCATTGTCGGTGATTGCACGGTTCCGGTTGTAGCCAGGGGGGAGAGCAGAGGCGGCGGGTGCACGCGCATACGCGTGCACACAAAATAACCGCAAGTAAAAAAAATAAAAAAATACAGAGGCCGATGCAGGGGGAGCTCTATTGTTTAGTAAGGGATCTGGGAAGGGGAGGGAAGTAGATTATTTAGGGGGGCCAGCTACACTACAGAAAACAAAGGTTTTATATAAAAAAGTTAATAAAAACTATTTTTGGGGGCAAATTGGGTACTGGCAGACAGCTGCCAGTACCCAAGATGGCGGCAAATAGGAAGAGGGGGAGGGTTAGAGAGATGTATGGGGGGGGGGGGTCAGGGAGGTTGTGGGGTAAGGGGGGATCCATCACTGCAGACTATATGAAAAAAATAAAAAAAATAAAAAAATAATTTTTATTTCAGTACTGGCAGACTTTCTGCCAGTACTTAAGATGGTGGTGACAATTGTGAGGTGGGGGAGGGAAGAGAGCTGTTTGAGGGGGGTCAGGGGGGGGATCAGGGGGTGGGATGTGTCAGGTGGGAGGCTGATCTCTACATTAAAGCTAAAAATTAACCCTACAAGCTACCTAATTAACCCCTTAACTGTTAGGCATATTACAAGTGTGGTGCGCAGCAGCATTTAACGGCCTTATTATTACCAAAAAGCAACGCCAAAGCCATATATGTCTGCTATTTCTGAACAAAGGGGGTCCCAGAGAAGCATTTACAACCATGTGTGCCATAATTGCACAAGCTGTTTGTAAATAATTTCAGTGAGAAACCAAAAATTTTGAAAAATTTTACAGTTTTTTTTTATTGGATCGTATTTGGCGGTGAAATGGTGGCATGAAATATACCAAAATGGGCCTAGATCAATAATTTGGGTTGTCTACTACACTACACTAAAGCTAAAATTAAACCTAAACGCTCCCTACAAGCTCCTTAATTAACCCCTTCACTGCTGGGCATAATACACGTGTGGTGTGCAGCGGCATTTAGCGGCCTTCTAATTACCAAAAAGCAACGCCAAAGCCATATATGTCTGCTATTTCTGAACAAAGGGGATCCCAGAGAAGTATTTACAACCATTTATGCCATAATTGCACAAGTTGTTTGTAAATAAATTCAGCGAGAAACCTAAAGTTTGTGAAAAAATTTGTTAAAAAGTCAACAATTTTTTTTATTTGATCGCATTTGGCAGTGAAATGGTGGCATGAAATATACCAAAATTGGCCTAGATCAATACTTTGGGATGTCTTCTAAAAAAAAATATATACATGTCAATGGATAGTCAGGGATTTCTGAAAGATATCAGGGTTCCAATGTAACTAGCGCTCATTTTGAAAAAAAGTGGTTTGGAAATAGCAAAGTGCTACTTGTATTTTTTGCTCTATAACTTGCAAAAAAAGTAAAGAACATGTAAACATTGGGTATTTCTAAACTCGGGACAAAATTTAGAAACTATTTAGAATAGGTGTTATTTGGTGGTTGTAGATGTGTAACAGATTTTGGGGGTCTAAGTTAGAAAAAGTGTGTTTTTTTTCAATTTTTTCCTCATATTTTATATATTTTTTTATAGTAAATTATAAGATATGATGAAAATAATGGTATCTTTAGAAAGTCCATTTAATGGCGAGAAAAACGGTATATAATATACGTGGGTACAGTAAATGAGTAAGAGGAAAATTTCAGCTAAACGCAAACACTGCAGAAATGTAAAAATAGCCATTGTCATTAAGGGTAAGAAAATTGAAAAATGGTCCGGTCATTAAGGGGTTAATGTACATGCACTTGGGATGTTTAAAGGGTCAGTAAATTCAAAATTAAACTTTCATGATGGAACACATAGTTTTAAACAAATTTCCAGTTTACTTCTATTATCAAATTTGCTTTGTTCTCTTGGAAAACCTTTGTATATACCTCTTGTCATTGACTCACCTGATGGGTTCCCGCTAGCTCCTAGTGGTTCATTGCTACTCCTTCAACAAAGGAATATTTTATAATATAAGTCAGTTGGAAAGTTGTTTAAAATTGTATGCTTCATCTCAATAATGAAAGAATAATGTTGAGTGTTATGTCCCTTTATTGGAGGTTACCCTATCTACTGAAGAATTAGCATGCGTCATTTATATGGAGCAGGGTCTGCCAAAATTAACTTGACAAAATCTCTGGTTGTTAAGAAGCCAGGTTTATAAATTTTATTTATGTTTGGAAACCATATTAAAATACTCAAAATTAGTGAAATATTGATGTGTTTTCTGCTTAAAGGGACATTGTACAATAGATTGTTTTTTTTTTTTTGTGTAAATGTTTTGTGGATGATCCATTTATATAGCCCATCTGAAAATGTTTTTGTAACTGTATAGTTTTCATATTTTTATATAATATTGTGCTGATTTTTAGACTTCTAACCAAGCCCCAAGGTTTTAGATATATACTGATGTCTACAGACTCCTGGTTGTGTAATTGGTCTTTTCATATGCAGGGGAGGAGGGAGTGTCTGCCCTTCCTGCTTTCCCAGCCCCTTTTAGTGGGTGTCCCAGTCTAACCTCATCAGCAGTGCTAAACTGGGAGATTCTAAGTAAGTTTTTTAAAGGTTTTATACTGGATTTTTATATCAATATCTGAGCATATTCTTCTTTATAGTAGTGTCTATTGCATGCAGTTATAAGTTACCCATTTAAAAGAGGGAGATGGACACACACATACTCAACATCTCCCCCCTTCAGTGTCCCCTGTAATCATTTGCATGTCTATAAATTTCTCACACTAATGCCCTCATCTTCTCCTTCCTCTTCAATATATTGCCCACGTTTCTTTTTAAGAATTTCCTTCACTACTGCTCTATCCTAATATATAAAAGATTCTCATTCCTACTGTCATACACTGTTCACATAATTACTCTTTGTTATTTTTACTTAAAGAACTGTACAAATAAAAAAAACAACAATACATTAATGAATAGAATAAATAATAATGTGCTGTAGATAGACAGGTAGATCAATCAATAAATACATAGACAGATCGATAATGTATTTGTTACAAAAATGATGTAATAGCAGTGTTTGCAACATATTATATCAGTATTTCTTTCTTTACAGTGGATGAACCACATTTCTATGGTTTTCAAGAAAACAATGACATTCTTAAACATCTCAATGATAGTATGTCAAACTTTTACTTACGCCTCATCAGATATGCTCTGTGATCTTATTTAGTTAAAGCCGGTCAGACCCTGTTCAATAAAGGCTTCATCGCCTTATGTCTTTGGTTACTCAGATGTAATTGGATCATAATAGGTATAGGAATGCTATTGTTTCCTACCACCCTCCCTTTCCCATACATTTTAAAGCTGTGTGGTAAATCAGAAGCTAGGCAGCATGCATGTTTCTAATTCTAAGGTAAATGGACAGCAATGAGAATCCCTTTGAGAAATTCTTCACATGCGAGCAGTGTATAAAACAAGATTTCATAGAAGACATTTCTGTAAACATTTCACAAGTGATAAATGAAGAGTTTTTGTAGTGCTGTACACTTATCATTGTTTAGAGAAGCCTTCATAGCGCTGAAGCATTTATTTATGGAGATGAAGGGAGAAGGGTGAGGACATTCCAATGCTTACCACACAGCTTTTTATTATTCCCTAAACTTTTTTTTTATATATACTAGAAGCCAATCACACTTTAAAGCATGCCAGGAAAAAAGCAGTGCACCTCTAAATAGAAACTTGGCCTCTTCTTAGAGATAAAATGATAGGTTTGCCAAGGGCATATGCACGCTTCACCGAATTCTCTTTAACACACATAAAAAAACAGAAATGTCAAAGAGAATTCTATAAAGTAAACCTTGTTCAGCTGGGGCTATTTTAATTAGCAGTGATTTGCTAATTAAGACACATATGTATTCAAACTACAATGACCTTTATTCCCTTTTAACTCAATCTAGAGAGCAGATAGCTTAAATGAAGGAAAGGAATAATAATATACAATTTAAATGTTTTAGCTTGAGAAGAAAAATCAATCAGCATTTATAACATACATACACATATATATGAATACACATATATATGATTAATTAAATACCAGCTAAAGGTTATAGTCTATATAGCTACTTGGTAATAAATGGATCCCTTTTTAATATTATGGTGATCCATTTAGTGCACATTAATCTAGTATATTAGTATATCCAATAAACAAGGCATCATAGTAGATTATAGGCAGCACAGACCTATTTCAATCTAGTCATTCCAAATACTGTGTCATAAATGAACAAGACACTCCCAGAGTTGCAGTCAAAAAATACTTTATAATTCACTAAAGCAAAGCATTTAACAACTTGTGTTAATAAACAATAAAGAGCATGCACTGAATGCAAGGTGGGGTACCCCAATGCTAAAAATGTGTGTTAATTCATTGCATAGAATAATTACACCACATGTTCAATATATAATGCAAGGGTATAGCCTTTATAGGGTTAAACAGCAACCAACTGCTAATTCACATGCGGACTATAAAGGCATCAAAGCAAGTGTCCAAGTGTAGTTATTTGGTATATAACATAATACACAATAATGTTAATATATATATATATATATATATATATATATATATATATATATATATATATATATATATATATATGTGTGTTTTTCTATGATTAAATCTAATTGATTTGATTGTGGCATTCGGACTGTTTGTAGTGTTCTGGAAGAACTTTCTCCATCTGGGTAATTAAAATAAAGTTCTGTCAATTGAGCTCAATTATTTACTTTATTTGTGAATAGGAATACAAATAATGGTAAATCAAAGCTGAAAAAGATCAGTAGCAGATTGCTTAGCAATAAAACCTCAAATAAAATCGAACCAAAGACTTCTTTTGTGGTTTTCTACGATATGGCAAAATTTGAAATTGCAGGAAGCCAACCAAATTAACTTGGGATAATTTGAAAAGAAATGATCATGCTTTGTGAAAATGACACATTGGCTAGCCAGTATGCTTTTTTTTTTTTTTTATCAACAATTTCTTTGTTGGTGCTAAGATCAAAAGAATCTGCAGTGTTTTCATTTCAATGTAACCAGAAAATGACATCCAGATGTTTAATGATCATTATGTTAGTTTTTCTGCATTGATTAGATATGTTGGAACTGTTTGCTTACAAGTGTCACCAGATCATTAACTAATGCAAAAGATGTTTGCAAAGAATTGCTAACCAGGAGTTCTGGAAACTTTCCCTATTTAGAAATATTTTGTGCTGTCGCCAAATAAATGTAAAAGCTTTGTGGTTCTTGATAAGATGTTTTCCCTTTTGAGCCTGGGAAAAAAGGTAGTCTTTGGTTCTTAATCTGGCTTTGCCTAGAGGGTTACAGCAGGGTTCTCAAAGAGATGAAGTGTAAAAAAAAAAAAAAAAAGACCACACACACACAATATATTGTGTGTGTGTGTGTGTATGTATGTGTGTGTATATATATATATATATATATATATATATATATATATATATATATATATATATATACATACAAACGTACATATATATGCACACATATATACGCACACACATACATATATATATATATATATATATATATATATATATACAAACATATATATATATATATATATATATATATATATATATATATATATATATATATACAAACATATATATATATATATATATATATATATATATATATATATTAAATTATATTATATACAGGGAGTGCAGAATTATTAGTCAAGTTGTATTTTTGAGGATTCATTTTATTATTGAACAACAACCATGTTCTCAATGAACCCAAAAAACTCATTAATATCAAAGCTGAATAGTTTTGGAAGTAGTTTTTAGTTATAGCTATTTTAGGGGGATATCTGTGTGTGCAGGTGACTATTACTGTGCATAATTATTAGGCAACTTAACAAAAAACAAATATATACCCATTTCAATTATTTATTTCTTCTGTTAAGTGTGATCAGTCCACGGGTCATCATTACTTGTGGGATATTAACTGCTCCCCTACAGGAAGTGCAAGAGGATTCACCCAGCAGAGTTGCTATATAGCTCCTCCCCTCTACATCACCCCCAGTCATTCTCTTGCACCCAACGACTGGATAGGATGTGTGAGAGGACTATGGTGATATATTTAGTTTTTATATCTTCAATCAAAAGTTTGCTATTTTATAATAGCACCGGAGTGTGTTATTCCTTCTCTGGTAGAATTTGAAGAAGAATCTACCTGAGTTTTTCTATGATTTTAGCCGGAGTAGTTAAGATCATATTGCTGTTTCTCGGCCATCTGAGGAGAGGTAAACTTCAGATCAGGGGACAGCAGGCAGATTAATCTGCAAAGAGGTATGTAGCAGTTTATTATTTTCTGACATGGAATTGATGAGAAAATCCTGCCATACCGTTATAATGTAAACTCAGCCTTGAATGCAGTAGATGTAGCTGATATCAGGCTGTCATGTATGTATATTTTACACTTCAGTTTTCTGGGAAATGGTACTTCTCTGGCTTTTAAACTGTATACATAGACTTAACCTATTTTGCAGGGACTTGCAATAGGTTTTAAATGACAATTAATTATTGAGGTAAAACGTTTTTTTGCTGGCATGTAAAAACGTTTTTTTCTCTGAGGTACTGGGTGAAAAAATGTTTTGGGCACTTTTTTTCCACTTGGCAATAGTTTTGATTTAAATTAGAGCAGTTCACTGATCCCTCTCACTGTTATGTGTGTGGGGGAGGGGCCATTTTGGTGCTTTCACTATGCATCAGAAAAACTCAGTCAGAGGTTCATTTTCTTCCTGCATGATCCGGTTCATCTCTACAGAGTTCAGGGATCTCAAGAGTCTTTTTTGAGGGAAGTAATCATTCACAGCAGAGCTGTGCTGATTGTATTGACTGTGATATAAAAAACGTTTATTTGTGTATTTTTTTCTGCTGCCTGGGTTAGTTATCATTTGCTGAGGGGAACAATCCTTTGCTAAAACTGTATATTCTGACAAAGATTGATGCTATAACTTAATTATTTTATCTGTTATAATATTTTCTGTGCTTCTTAAAGGCACAGTTCGTTTTCATATTATTTGTAAATTACTTTGAAAAGTATTTCCAAGTTGCTGTTTATTTGCTAGTGTGTTAAACATGTCTGATTCAGAGCAATATCTCTGTGCTATATGTGTTAATGCCAAAGTGGAGCCCAATAGAAATTTATGTACTAAATGTATTGATGCTACTTTAAAAAATAGTCAATCTGTACAAATTGAACATATTTCACCAAACAACGAGGGGAGAGTTATGCCGACTAACTCGCCTCACGTGTCAGTACCTGCATCTCCCGCTCAGGAGGTGCGTGATATTGTAGCGCCGAGTGCATCTGGGCGGCCATTACAAATCACATTACAAGATATGGCTACTGTTATGACTGAAGTTTTGGCTAAACTACCAGAACTAAGAGGTAAACGTGATCACTCTGGGATGAGAACAGAGTGCGCTGATAATGCAAGGGCCATGTCTGATACTGCGTCACAGTTTGCAGAACGTGAAGACGGAGAGCTTCATTCTGTGGGTGACGGTTCTGATCCAAATAAACTGGACTCAGACATTTCAAATTTTAAATTTAAGCTTGAGAACCTCCGTGTGTTACTAGGGGAGGTATTAGCGGCTCTGAATGATTGTAACACAGTTGCAATCCCAGAAAAAATGTGTAGGTTGGATAAATATTTTGCGGTACCGACGAGTACTGACGTTTTTCCTATACCTAAGAGACTTACTGACATTGTTACTAAGGAGTGGGATAGACCCGGTGTGCCTTTCTCACCCCCTCCTATATTCAGAAAAATGTTTCCAATAGACGCCGCCACACGGGACTTATGGCAAATGGTCCCTAAGGTGGAGGGAGCAGTTTCTACTTTAGCTAAGCGTACCACTATCCCAGTGGAGGATAGCTGTGCTTTTTCAGATCCAATGGATAAAAAATTAGAGGGTTACCTTAAGAAAATGTTTGTTCAACAAGGGTTTATATTGCAACCTCTTGCATGTATTGCGCCTGTCACGGCTGCAGCAGCATTTTGGTTTGAGTCTCTGGAAGAGACACTTCAATCATCCACACTAGATGACATCACACACAAACTTAAATTCCTTAAGTTAGCTAATTCATTTATTTCAGATGCCGTAGTACATTTAACTAAACTTGCGGCTAAAAATTCAGGATTCGCCATTCAGGCACGCAGAGCTCTGTGGCTAAAATCCTGGTCAGCTGATGTTACGTCTAAATCTAAATTGCTTAATATTCCTTTCAAAGGGCAGACCTTATTCGGGCCCGGCTTGAAAGAGATTATTGATGACATTACAGGAGGTAAAGGTCATGCCCTGCCTCAGGACAAGGCCAAAGCCAAGGCTAGACAGTCCAATTTTCGTTCCTTTCGTAATTTCAAAGCAGGAGCAGCATCAACTTCCTCTGCACCAAAACAGGAAGGAGCTGTTACTCGCTACAGACAAGGCTGGAAACCTAACCAGTCCTGGAACAGGGGCAAACAGGCCAGAAAACCTGCTGCTGCCCCTAAGACAGCATGAATTGAGGGCCCCCGATCCGGGACCGGATCTAGTGGGGGGCAGACTTTCCCTCTTCGCCCAGGCTTGGGCAAGAGATGTTCAGGATCCCTGGGCGTTAGAGATCATATCTCAGGGATACCTTCTGGACTTCAAATCCTCTCCCCCAAGAGGGAGATTTCATCTGTCAAGGTTGTCAACAAACCTAACAAAGAAGGAAGCGTTTCTACGCTGCGTACAAGATCTTTTATTAATGGGAGTGATCCATCCAGTTCCGCGGTTGGAACAAGGACAAGGGTTTTACTCAAATCTGTTTGTAGTTCCCAAAAAGAGGGAACATTCAGGCCAATCTTGGATTTAAAGATCCTAAACAAATTCCTAAGAGTTCCATCGTTCAAGATGGAAACTATTCGAACAATTTTGCCCATGATCCAAGAGGGTCAGTACTTGACCACAGTGGATTTAAAGGATGCTTACCTTCACATACCGATTCACAGAAGTCATTACCGGTATCTAAGGTTTGCCTTTTTAGACAGGCATTACCAGTTTGTAGCTCTTCCATTCGGACTGGCTACGGCTCCAAGAATCTTCACAAAGGTTCTGGGCACTCTTCTGGCGGTACTAAGACCGCGAGGAATTTCAGTAGCTCCGTACTTAGACGACATACTGATACAAGCTTCAAGCTTTCAAACTGCCAAATCTCATACAGAGATAGTACTGGCATTTCTAAGGTCGCATGGATGGAAAGTGAATGAAGAGAAAAGTTCTCTCTTTCCACTCACAAGAGTTCCCTTCCTGGGGACTCTGATAGATTCTGTAGAAATGAAGATTTACCTGACAGAGGACAGGTTAACAAAACTTCAAAATGCATGCCGTGTCCTTCATTCCATTCAAGAGACCAGAAATTCTCTTCTATGGTGGCTTTATCGGCCACATCTGTCCAGGGGAATGCCATTCAGCAGGCCAGACTGGTCAATTGTAACAACAGACGCCAGCCTACTAGGTTGGGGCGCTGTCTGGAATTCTCTGAAGGCTCAGGGACTATGGAATCAGGAGGAGAGTCTTCTTCCAATAAACATTCTGGAATTGAGAGCAGTCCTCAATGCTCTTCTGGCTTGGCCCCAGTTAGCAACTCGGGGGTTCATCAGGTTCCAGTCGGACAACATCACGACTGTAGCTTATATCAACCATCAGGGAGGGACAAGAAGCTCCCTAGCAATGATGGAAGTATCGAAGATAATTCGCTGGGCAGAGTCTCACTCTTGCCACCTGTCTGCAATCCACATCCCGGGAGTGGAGAACTGGGAGGCGGATTTCTTAAGTCGTCAGACTTTTCATCCGGGGGAGTGGGAACTTCATCCAGAGGTCTTTGCCCAAATACTTCCACGTTGGGGCAAACCAGAGATAGATCTCATGGCGTCTCGACAGAACGCCAAGCTTCCGCGCTACGGGTCCAGATCCAGGGATCCGGGAGCGGTCCTGATAGATGCCTTGACAGCACCATGGACCTTCAGGATGGCTTATGTGTTTCCACCTTTCCCGATGCTTCCTCGATTGATTGCCAGAATCAAACAGGAGAAAGCATCAGTGATTCTAATAGCGCCTGCATGGCCACGCAGGACTTGGTATACAGATCTGGTGGACATGTCATTCTGTCCACCTTGGTCGTTACCTCTGAAACAGGACCTTCTGATTCAGGGTCCTTTCAAACATCAAAATCTAACTTCTCTGAAGCTGACTGCTTGGAAATTGAACGCTTGATCTTATCAAAGCGTGGTTTTTCTGAGTCAGTTATTGATACCTTAATACAGGCTAGGAAGCCTGTCACCAGAAAGATTTACCATAAAATATGGCGTAAATACCTATATTGGTGCGAATCCAAAGGTTACTCTTGGAGTAAGGTTAGGATTCCTAGGATATTGTCTTTTCTACAAGAAGGTTTAGAAAAGGGGTTATCCGCTAGTTCCTTAAAGGGACAGATCTCAGCTCTGTCCATTCTGTTACACAAGCGTCTGTCAGAAGTTCCAGACGTTCAGGCTTTTTGTCAGGCTTTGGCCAGGATTAAACCTGTGTTTAAAGCTGTGGCTCCACCATGGAGTTTAAACCTTGTTCTTAACGTTTTACAGGGTGTTCCATTTGAACCCCTTCATTCCATTGATATAAAGTTGTTATCTTGGAAAGTTCTATTTTTAATGGCTATTTCCTCGGCTCGAAGAGTCTCTGAGTTATCAGCCTTACATTGTGATTCTCCTTATTTGATTTTTCACTCGGATAAGGTAGTTCTGCGTACTAAGCCTGGGTTCTTACCTAAGGTAGTCACTAACAGGAATATCAATCAGGAGATTGTTGTTCCATCCTTGTGCCCAAATCCTTCTTCGAGGAAGGAACGTCTTTTGCACAATCTGGATGTAGTTCGTGCCCTTAAATTTTATTTACAGGCAACTAAAGATTTTCGACAAACGTCTTCCCTGTTTGTCGTTTACTCTGGTCAGAGGAGAGGTCAAAAAGCTTCTGCTACCTCTCTCTCTTTTTGGCTTCGTAGCATAATTCGTTTAGCTTATGAGACTGCTGGACAGCAGCCTCCTGAAAGAATTACAGCTCATTCCACTAGAGCTGTGGCTTCCACTTGGGCCTTTAAGAATGAGGCCTCTGTTGAACAGATTTGCAAGGCTGCAACTTGGTCTTCGCTTCATACTTTTTCCAAATTTTACAAATTTGACACTTTTGCTTCCTCGGAGGCTATTTTTGGGAGAAAGGTTCTTCAGGCAGTGGTTCCTTCTGTATAAAGAGCCTGCCTATCCCTCCCGTCATCCGTGTACTTTTGCTTTGGTATTGGTATCCCACAAGTAATGATGACCCGTGGACTGATCACACTTAACAGAAGAAAACATAATTTATGCTTACCTGATAAATTCCTTTCTTCTGTAGTGTGATCAGTCCACGGCCCGCCCTGTTTTTTTAAGGCAGGTAAATATTTTTTAAATTATACTCCAGTCACCACTACACCCTTGGCTTCTCCTTTCTCGTTGGTCCTTGGTCGAATGACTGGAGGTGACGTAGAGGGGAGGAGCTATATAGCAACTCTGCTGGGTGAATCCTCTTGCACTTCCTGTAGGGGAGCAGTTAATATCCCACAAGTAATGATGACCCGTGGACTGATCACACTACAGAAGAAAGGAATTTATCAGGTAAGCATAAATTATGTTTTTTACCAGTGAAACCAATATAACATCTCAACATTCACAAATATACATTTCTGACATACAAAAACAAATTAGTGACCAATATAGCCACCTTTCTTTGCAAGGACACTCAAAAGCCTGCCATCCATGGATTCTGTCAGTGTTTTGATCTGTTCACCATCAACATTGCGTGCAGCAGCAACCACAGCCTCCCAGACACTGTTCAGAGAGGTGTACTGTTTTCCCTCCTTGTAAATCTCACATTTGATGATGGACCACAGGTTCTCAATGGGGTTTAGATCAGGTGAACAAGGAGGCCATGTCATTAGATTTTCTTCTTTTATACCCTTTCTTGCCAGCCACGCTGTGGAGTACTTGGATGCGTGTGATGGAGCATTGTCCTGCATGAAAATCATGTTTTTCTTGAAGGATGCAGACTTCTTCCTGTACCACTGCTTGAAGAAGGTGTCTTCCAGAAACTGGCAGTAGGACTGGGAGTTGAGCTTGACTCCATCCTCAACCCGAAAAGGCCCCACAAGCTCATCTTTGATGATACCAGCCCAAACCAGTACTCCACCTCCACCTTGCTGGCGTCTGAGTCGGACTGGAGCTCTCTGCCCTTTACCAATCCAGCCACGGGCCCATCCATCTGGCCCATCAAGACTCACTCTCATTTCATCAGTCCATAAAACCTTAGAAAAATCAGTCTTGAGATATTTCTTGGCCCAGTCTTGACGTTTCAGCTTGTGTGTCTTGTTCAGTGGTGGTCGTCTTTCAGCCTTTCTTACCTTGGCCATGTCTCTGAGTATTGCACACCTTGTGCTTTTGGGCACTCCAGTGATGTTGCAGCTCTGAAATATGGCCAAACTGGTGGCAAGTGGCATCTTGGCAGCTGCACGCTTGACTTTTCTCATTTCATGGGCAGTTATTTTGCGCCTTGGTTTTTCCACACGCTTCTTGCGACCCTGTTGACTATTTTGAATGAAACGCTTGATTGTTCGATGATCACGCTTCAGAAGCTTTGCAATTTTAAGAGTGCTGCATCCCTCTGCAAGATATCTCACTATTTTTGACTTTTCTGAGCCTGTCAAGTCCTTCTTTTGACCCATTTTGCCAAAGGAAAGGAAGTTGCCTAATAATTATGCACACCTGATATAGGGTGTTGATGTCATTAGACCACACCCCTTCTCATTACAGAGATGCACATCACCTAATATGCTTAATTGGTAGTTGGCTTTCGAGCCTATACAGCTTGGAGTAAGACAACATGCATAAAGAGGATGATGTGGTCAAAATACTCATTTGCCTAATAATTCTGCACTCCCCTATACAGGTATACCTCACTTTACAGCGCTTCGCTAATACAGCACTTTGTGGAGCTGAAGGTCAACCTCCAAGGATTTTGAAACAGTGCTGTAATCATCCTGAGATTGCGAGAAAAGTGACTGGCACGATTTTGTTATGCTTTGTTCACTCTGTTTACAGCATTTCAGTGCAATCTGTGTCTCAGTGCTATAGTCTGGCAAATTGTACTACAGTAATTGTCACTATTTTACAGGTACAGTATTTATTGAATACTGTGCTGTGCTAGTGTTAAACTAAACGTAGCACTATTGCACCCCTAATATATGTTGGTTCAAACATGTTTTCAAGTTTTTAAACACACTGGCAAGTGAAAAGAAAGCTAAAACTGCCTTGTTTCACTTTAAGGCGGTTTTCACTTTACAGCGAGGCTCTGGTCCCTAACCCGCTGTTAGGGATGGGCAAATGTTTCGCAACATTCGTTCGAATCAAATTTCGAATTTTTACATAACATTCTAACATTCGATTTTCGAATATTCGGTTTCGAATTTTACGATTACATTCGAAAATATTCTTTTCGAAAAATTCGAATTTAAATTGTAATAGTATTTCTAATGCTTTTTCTTCAAATGTAATATTCGAATTATGCAATATTCAAATTCGAAAAATTCGAATTTAGATTGTAATAGTATTTCTAATGCTTTTTCTTTAAATGTAATATTCGAATTATGCAATACGTGTATTCAAATTCGAAAAATTCGAATTTAGATTGTAATAATATTTCTAATGCTTTTTCTTTAAATGTAATATTCGAATTATGCAATATTCGAATTCGAAAAATTCAAATTTAGATTGTAATAGTATTTCTAATGCTTTTTCTTTAAATGTAATATTCGAATTATGCAATACGTGTATTCGAATTCGAAAAATTCGAATTTAGATTGTAAAAGTATTTCTAATGCTTTTTCTTTAAATGTAATATTCGAATTATGCAATATTCGAATTCGAAAAATTCGAATTTAGATTGTAATAGTATTTCTAATGCTTTTTCTTTAAATGTAATATTCGAATTATGCAATACGTGTATTCGAATTCGAAAAATTCGAATTTAGATTGTAATAGTATTTCTAATGCTTTTTCTTTAAATGTAATATTCGAATTATGCAATATTCGAAAAATTCGAATTTATATTCAAATTCGAAAAATTCGAATTTATATGTTTGTAATAGTATTTCTAATGCTTTCTTTAAATGTAATATTCGAATTATGCAATATTCTATATGGAAACATTCGAAATGATATATTTGTATCTATTTATGTATCAATTTACTAGATTCCTGCTCTACCACATGAACTATTGAACTTCTGAATAGTATTTGTTAAATAGAATGTTAAATTCGAAATTTCGAATGTGGACATTCGATATAATTATAAACATTCGAATTCGAAAGTGACATTCGAAAACTGTAAATAACATTCGATTTTCGAATTTTTAAGAATATTCGTTCTTATCGACATTCGGATTTAGAATTTACACATTCGCCCATCCCTACCCGCTGTATGAGCGGGGTATACCTGTATTTACAAACATACATATACACACATGTACACACACAAATACATAAACACACACGCATTTTAGTCTAAATGATTAAAAACTCCCCAGTGAAAAGAGAAATCTGTCAAAGTCTTTTTTTTATTTAGCATTTTCTAATGTATGTGTTTCAACTTCACATGTAGAACTATGCAAGAGAAACAGCTCTCAAGCTAAAATTAGCTTTCTAATATATTTTGAGGGGCAGGGCTATTTATATATATATATATATATATATATATATATATATATATATATATATATATATATATATATATATATATATATATATATATATATATATATATATATATATATATATGTATATATATATATATATGTATATATATATATGTATATATATATATATATATATATATATATATATATATATATATATATATATATATATATATATATATATATATATATATATATATATATATATATATATATATATATATGTATATATATATATATGTATATGTTCAATAGCAAAAAAGGTGCCGAATGCAGTCAATCATAAAAATAAAGTCTTTATTGAACAACTTGTATTGAAAAGTATCCAGGGGGCACATCAAGTAGCATCATCAAAAACAAATTGTCAGCTAGATATATATATATATATGTGTGTGTGTGTATATGTGTATACATATTAAAAATATCAATGTATGCTGGTGTAATGCTCTATGTATCATCCTATCTACAAAGATGGTTTTCCATTTGGAAAGGGTATTAGTTCCCACAATGGTAGGAAACTGGAGTGAGACTGTTAGCAAACACACATCAGAAGATAATATATGGTGTATTCATTATTTAAACTTTGAAATTGCAATGTGTACTTTAAAACCTTGCTCACACAATTCAACCTCAATACACAAGGTAAATGTAAGGCATAATATAGGTCAGAGTCCATTAAATACATTTGTAGGAGTCCTTAAAAAGTAATCACTATAATTCTCACAAATTCCAGTGTGAAGTAAGACTTTTACAGTACTCCTGAAGTAAGTGTCATTACTGGGAATGGTTAGCATGTCAGTTATTTTGCATTTTATAATATATTATCATTTGGAGAAAAAAATTCCAAAGCACTTATAGTATATTGTTAACACAAGTGATGACATACAAACAAAGCTTAATAAAACATATGTCACATTTACAGGTTATTTTTTTTCTAGTTATTTCATGTCTTGCAATATTAACTTCTTATGGTTTATAATGC
Organism: Bombina bombina; assembly: GCF_027579735.1. Taxonomy (NCBI): domain Eukaryota; kingdom Metazoa; phylum Chordata; class Amphibia; order Anura; family Bombinatoridae; genus Bombina; species Bombina bombina. The sequence goes on along the minus strand of NC_069500.1, from coordinate 575,309,032 downwards.
TATGTTCGGGATGGGAACTATGACTATAGTAACCCACCTATCCAAAAAACTTTGCCATTCTACATATCTCCTCAGTAGTACCCTCCCCTATAATTTGTCCCCAAATATCCATTTTACCTGCTGGGGTTTATTAAAGGGACAGTCTAGTAAAAATTAAACTTTCATGATCCAAATAGGGCATGTAATTTTAAACAACTTTCCAATGTACTTTATTAATCAATTTTGCTTTGTTTTCACGGTATTCTTAGTTGAAAGCTAAACCTAGGAGGCTCGTATGCTAATTTCTTAGCCCATGAAGGCTACCTCTTATCTGAATGCATTTTGACATTTTTCATAACTAGAGGGCATTAGTTCATGTGTGCCATATAGATAACATTGTGCTCATGCACATGTAGTTACCTAGGAGTCAGCACTGATTGGCTAAAATGAAAGTCTGTCAAAAGATCTGAAATAAGGGGGCAGTGTACAGAGGCTTAGATACAAGGTGATTACAGAGGTAAAAAGTATATTAATATAACTGTGTTGGTTATGCAAAACTGTGAAATGGTAATAAAGGAATTATCTATCTTTTTAAACAATAATAATTATGGTATAGACTTTCCATTTAAATTGTTTTCTGAATTATTATTTATAAAATATTTTACCAGGAAGGATACATTGAGATTTCTCTCATTTTCAAGTATGTCCTGGGTCCACAAAACATTGCGTTGATACAATAGGGTACAATAAAATACAAAAACAATATTAATACACAATATATAAAAAATTTAACATAGAACAGGTAAGAAATATATAATCAACCATGACAGGTGCATTCTGTTTTGAAATATGTAGAGAGGGATCTCTTAAAGGATTTTAGGCTTGTGGAAGGTCTGAAAGTATGCGGGAGGTCGTTACATAATTTGGTACTCTGTAGGAAAAGGAGGATTGAGCTGCTTTCTTTTTGTGTTGAGGCAAACTAAATAATGTGCTGGTACTGGATCGGTGATGGGAATAGCCTGGGAGAGCATTCTGCTCAGGTAGGGTGGGAGTTTTCCAGAAAAGCTCTTAAACACAAGTCTGGATAGATGAAGGTGCATCTGGATACCAGCAACAGCCAGTTTAGTTCTTTTAGCATGTCACAATGGTGGGTCCTGTAGTTACATTGTAGCACAAAGCGGCAGAACAAGTTATACAATGTATTAAGTTTGTTAAGGTGAGTTTGCGGTGCAGGTGCATATACTACATCCCCATAATCAATGATTGGCATCAGCATTTGCTGTACAATCTTTTCCTTTACTGTAGGGGTTAGGCAAGATTTTTTTCTGTACAGGGCACCTAGTTTTGGATAAAGTTTAGATGCTTTAGTTTTTCTATGTGGAGGCCAAAAGATAGATTGGGGGTCTAACAACATACCCAACCCCTTAATGACCGGACCATTTTTCAATTTTCTTACCCTTAAAGGGCCACTGTAAGTAAATATTTTCTATGCCTGTTACTAACTAACTACCCCAAATACGCTTTTTATCAATAGCATTTCATTAACATATCTCTACCGTATATCAGAAATCTTGTCTGCAAATTTAATTGTTTTCCAAACCCACTCCGTGGGTATCCTTTGCTCTGTACCAATCCGTTTAAAGGGCCATTTTGAAACCTAGGTACTGTAAACACAAAGTTATTGGATTAAGTATTTTGAACTCTTACTCATTTACTGTACCCACACACATTATATATCGTTTTTCTCGCCATTAAATGGACTTTCTAAAGATACCATTATTTTCATCATATCTTATAATTTACTATAAAAAAATATATAAAATATGAGGAAAAAATTGAAAAAAACACACTTTTTCTAACTTTGACCCCCAAAATCTGTTACACATCTATAACCACCAAAAAACACCCATGCTAAATAGTTTCTAAATTTTGTCCTGAATTTAGAAATACCTAATGTTTACATGTTCTTTGCTTTTTTCCAAGTTATAGGGCAAAAAATACAAGTAGCACTTTGCTATTTCCAAACCACTTTTTTTTTCAAAATTAGCGCTAGTTACATTGGAACACTGATATCTGTCTGGAATCCCTGAATATCCATTGACATGTATATATATTTATTTAGAAGACATCCCAAAGTATTGATCTAGGCCCATTTTGGTATATTTCATGCCACCATTTCACTGCCAAATGCGATCAAATAAAATAAATTGTTTGCTTTTTCACAAATTTTTTCACAAACTTTAGGTTTCTCGCTGAATTTATTTACAAACAACTTATGCAATTATGGCATACATGGTTGTAAATACCTTTCTGGGATCCCCTTTGTTCAGAAATAGCAGAGATATATGGATTTGGCGTTGCTTTTTGGTAATTAGAAAGCCGCTAAATGCCGCTGCACACCAGGTGTGTATTATGCCCAGCAGTGAAGGGGTTAATGAGGTAGCTTGTAGGGAGCTTTTAGGTTTAATTTTAGTGTAGTGTAGTGTACTAGACAACCCAAATTATTGATCTAGGCCCATTTTGGTATATTTCATGCCACCATTTCACCGCCAAATACGATCAAATAAAAAAAAGACTGTTAAATTTATCACAATTTTAGGTTTCTCACTGAAATTATTTACAAACAGCTTGTGCTATTATGGCACAAATGGTTGTAAATACTTCTCTAGGATCCCCTTTGTTCAGAAATAGCAGACATATATGGCTTTGGCGTTGCTTTTTGGTAATAATAAGGCCGTTAAATGCTACTGCGCAGCACACTTGTAATATGCCCAGCAGTTAGGGGTTAATTAGGTAGCTTGTAGGGTTAATTTTTAGCTCTATTGTAGAGATCAGCCTCCCACCTGACACATCCCACCCCCTGATCCGCCCTGACCCCCCTCAAACAGCTCTCTTCCCTCCCCCACCTCACAATTGTCACCGCCATCTTAAGTACTGGCAGAAAGTCTGCCAGTACTGAAATAAAAAGCTTTTTTTTTTTTTTTTTTTTATACTGTCTGCAGTGATGGATCCCCCCTTACCCCACAACCTCCCTGATCCCCCCATACATTTCTCTAACACTCCCCTGGACCCCCTCTACATATATGCCTCCATCTTGGGTACTGGCAGCTGTCTGCCAGTACCCAATTTGCCCCCCAAATTTGTTTTTTTTTTAACTTTTTTATGTAAAGCATTTGTTTTCTGTAGTGTAGCTGGCCCCCCTCAACAATCTACATCCCTCCCCCTCCCAGATCCCTTACTAAAATACACACGCGCACACACCGCCCCCCGCCCCCCCGGCCGCACCAGCCCACAATCGCCGACAAGATCGGTAAGAGAGGCAATATATTACAACGGCAAACAGTGCCGATGGAAGCTGCTCCCACCCACCAACGTGAACAAATGTTTAGCCATCAATGGCCGATGCAGAGAGGGCCACAGAGTGGCCCTTTCTGCATCGGTGGGTAATATAGGGGATTGCAGTGATGTCTCAATATTGAGACATCACTACAATCCCTTGTAAGCAGCTGGAAGCGATCATGATCGCTCCCAGCACTTCAAAAGGCAGAGGACGTACCAGGTACGTCAATTGTCACTAAGGGGAGTTTTTCCTATGACGTACCTGGTACGTCCTCTGTCATTAAGGGGTTAAAAGAGTTGACTGCATTCAGTGTGCAATTTTGTTTTGATGCATAGATGGGAATTTTTTTGTTTGTGTAATTTAGGTACCATTCCACAGATCATTGTGACAGTTTTGTCAGTGTTTAGGACGAATTTGTTTTTTGAGATCCACTTTTCTACCTCAGTGAACTGGTCTTGGAGCACTGCCTCAAGCTGCGTTAGATCGGATTTGCTTGCATAGATTACTGTATTGTCTGCGTATATGTGTACAGTTGAGGATTTGCAGACCTTGGGCAGATCATTTATAAATTATGTGAATAGTAGGGGGCCGAGAATGGAACCTTGGATAACACCACACGTGACTGGGAGAGGGAGTCGCTGTCAGAAAATGGAGACATTTTGTGATTGATCTGATACATATGATCGAAACCAGGTTAGCGGAAGATCAGCAATACCTGAGTTTATTAGTTTGATCAGTAGAATGTCGTGGTCTACTGTGTTAAAGGCCTTTTCAAAATCAAGGAAAATAGCCCCAGTTAGGTCTCCTTGTTCCATGCCAGTTTGGATGTCGTTGCAAACTTTTAGGAGGGCAGTTGTGGTGGACTGATTCGGGCGGAAACTTGATTGATCAGGGGTCAGATAGTTAGATGGTTGGTAATACATAGTTGCGTATGGACAAATTTTTCTAAGATTTTTGACAATACTGCGAGCAATGATATTGGGCAATAGTTAGAAACCAAGGTTATCTCACCACTTTTATGGATAGGCACTACTCTTGCTGTCTTCCAAAGTTTCGGTATGTATCCAGACATCAAGGATTCGTTAATTAGGGTTGTGACAGGTTTAGCAATTGCCAGCACACTGAGCTTCAACAGCATTGTTGGGATTTGATCAGGTCCAGACTGCTTTTTAATTTTTAGATTATTAAGGTGTTTCTTTATGACATTGATGGGTACAGGTCTAAAATTAAACTTCTCTATATTGGTTCTTTGCAGATTTAGTTGGGCCTGATCCACATTTGTAGTTTCAGGATGTGTGTCATTTCTTACACCTAGATTTAGAGTTCTGCGGCCAAAGGGGTGCGTAGCTAACGCTGGCTTTTTTCTGGTCGCACCTTTTATATACCGCTGGTATTGAGAGTTCATAGAATGGCTGCGTTAGGCTCCAAAAAAGGAGCGTAGAGCATATTTAACGCAACTTCAACTCTCGATACCAGCGGTGCTTACGGACGCGGCCAGCTTCAAAAACGATTCCCCCATAGAAAACAATGGGGCTGTTTGAGCTGAAAAAAAAACCTAACACCTGCAAAAAAGCAGCGTTCAGCTCCTAACGCAGCCCCATTGTTTGCTATGGGGAAACACTTCCTACATCTGCACCTAACACTCTAACATGTACCCCGAGTCTAAACACCCCTAACCTTACACTTATTAACCCCTAATCTGCCACCCCCGCTATCGCTGACACCTGCATATATATTTTAACCCCTAATCTGCCGCTCCGTAAACCGCCGCTACTTACATTATCCCTATGTACCCCTAATCTGCTGCCCCTAATACCGCCGACCCCTATATTATATTTATTAACCCCTAATCTGCCCCCCACAACGTCGCCTCCACCTGCCTACACTTATTAACCCCTAATCTGCCGAGCGGACCGCACCGCTATTATAATAAAGTTATTAACCCCAAATCCGCCTCACTCCCGCCTCAATAACCCTATAATAAATAGTATTAACCCCTAATCTGCCCTCCCTAACATCGCCGACACCTAACTTCAAACATTAACCCCTAATCTGCCGACTGGAGCTCACTGCTATTCTAGTAAATGTATTAACCCCTAAAGCTAAGTCTAACACTAACACTAACACCCCCCTAAGTTAAATATAATTTAAATCTAACAAAATAAATTAACTCTTATTAAATAAATTATTCCTATTTAAAGCTAAATACTTACCTGTAAAATAAATCCTAATATAGCTACAATATAAATTATAATTATATTATAGCTATTTTAGGATTTATATTTATTTTACAGGTAACTTTGTATTTATTTTAACCAGGTACAATAGCTATTAAATAGTTAAGAACTATTTAATAGCTAAAATAGTTAAAATAATTACAAAATTACCTGTAAAATAAATCCTAACCTAAGTTACAATTAAACCTAACACTACACTATCAATAAATTAATTAAATAAAATACCTACAATTATCTACAATTAAACCTAACACTACACTATCAATAAATAAATTAAATACAATTCCTACAAATAAATACAATTAAATAAACTAACTAAAGTACAAAAAATAAAAAAGAACTAAGTTACAAAAAATAAAAAAATATTTACAAACATTAGAAATAAATTACAACAATTTTAAACTAATTACACCTACTCTAAGCCCCCTAATAAAATAACAAAGACCCCCAAAATAAAAAAAATAAAAAAACCCTTAAATAAACACTAAGCCCCTGAAGATCTTCCTACCTTGTGTTCACCTCGCCGGGTTCACCGATCGGTCCAGAAGAGGGTCCGAAGTCTTGATCCAAGCCCAAGCGGGGGGCTGAAGAGTGACGTCCATCCTCGGGCTGAAGTCTGGATCCAAGCGGCGGCTGAAGAAATCCCTCATCGGGATGAAGTCGGAAGTCCATCATCTGGATGAAGTCTTCTATCAAGCCGCATCTTCAATCTTCTTTCTTCCGGAGCGGAGCCATCTTCTTCCCAGCGGACACGGATACAACCTCTTCAAGCGACGCCTACTAGCCGAATGACGGTTCCTTTAAGGGACGTCATCCAAGATGGCGTCCCTCGAATTCCGATTGGCTGATAGGATTCTATCAGCCAATCGGAATTAAGGTAGGAAAATTCTGGAATCAGCCAAAATTCTGGAATCAGCCAATCAGAATCAAGTTCAATCCGATTGGCTGATCCAATCAGCCAATCAGATTGAGCTCGCATTCTATTGGCTGTTCCGATCAGCCAATAGAATGCAAGCTCAATCTGATTGGCTGATCGGATCAGCCAATCGGATTGAACTTGATTCTGATTCCTACCTTAATTCCGATTGGCTGATAGAATCCTATCAGCCAATCGGAATTCGAGGGACGCCATCTTGGATGACTTCCCTTAAAGGAACCGTCATTCGTCGGGAAGTCGTCGGAGAAGAAGGATGGATCCGCGATGGAGGTCTTGAAGATCAGCCGGCCGTCATCGGATTGAAGAACATAGAAGATGAGGCTTGGATGAAGATGTTTGCCGGTCCGGATGTCCTCTTCTGCCTGCTTGGATCAAGACTTCAGCTGGAGGATGGACGTCACTCTTCAGCCCCCCGCTTGGGCTTGGATCAAGACTTCGGACCCTCTTCTGGACCGATCGGTGAACCCGGCGAGGTGAAGACAAGGTAGGAAGATCTTCAGGGGCTTAGTGTTAGGTTTATTTAAAGGGGGTTTGGGTTAGATTAGGGGTATGTGGGTGGTGGGTTGTAATGTTGGGGGGGGGTATTGTATGTTTTTTTTTTACAGGCAAAAGAGCTGAATTCTTTGGGGCATGCCCCGCAAAGGTCCCTTTTAAGGGCTGGTAAGGTAAAAGAGCTTTGAACTTTTGTAATTTAGAATAGGGTAGGGCATTTTTTATTTTGGGGGTCTTTGTTATTTTATTAGGGGGCTTAGAGTAGGTGTAATTAGTTTAAAATTGTTGTAATTTATTTCTAATGTTTGTAAATATTTTTTTATTTTTTTGTAACTTAGTTCTTTTTTATTTTTAACGCTGGTTTTCACGGCTACCGCCAAACTCTAAATCTAGGCCTCTGTTTATCAATCAGGGTGGTGGAGCATCCGACAAAATAATTGTTAAAGGCATTTGCTACTTCTAAGGGAAGTTGCAGGGTTTAGTTGTCCACTTTGACAGTGGAGGGTTGGGAGTGGATTGGGGGAGTTTGTAAGTTATTTATGACTTTCCAAAACTTTCTAGGGTTTGATATGTTATTATTCAGATTTTGACAGAAATATTGGGTCTTGGCCAATTTTGTTTGTTTAGTGCATATATTTCGCCATTGTCTATATACACAGTGACTGTTCATAGAGCCAGTATGATTGAACTTTGACCACAATGAATCCCAAAACTGGTACATTTGAATGAGGTCAGCTGTAATCCAATTCATATGTGCTCCTTTTACTCTCACCTTACGCAGCGGAGCATGCAAATTCCAAACTTGTAGGAGTTCGGACTAGCTAATTTTACTTTTATTTTGCATTTTAAATAGCTGATTTTCCCTGTGGTATCACTACTTATACCTAAAGTTTTTATACTTAATGGGACAGTCTACACTAAAATTGTTATTGTTCAAAAAAGATAGATAATGCTTTAACATCCCATTCCCCAGCTTTGCATAACCAACCACAATTAACTAACTATAAACCCCTATGCTGCCTTATACCCACTGCAACTATTAACCCCTATGCCGCCATATAGCCACCGCAATAAACTAACTAGTAACCCCTTTGCCGCCATATACCCACCACAATCAACTAACTATTAACCTCTATGTTGCTAACAATTAACCCCTATGTCGGCATATACCCACCACAATCAACTATTAAACCCTATGCCGCCATATACCCACCGCAATTAACTAACTATAAACCCCTATGCTGCCTTATACCCACTGCAACTATTAACCCCTATGTCGCTATCTATAAACCCCTATGCCGCCATATACCCACTGCAAGCAGCTAACTATTAACCCCATGCCGCATATAGCCACCGCAATAAACTAACTAGTAACCCCTTTGCTGCCATATACCCACCACAATCAACTAACTATTAACCTCTATGTTCCTAACAATTAACCCCTATGTCGCCATATACCTACCTCAATCAACTAACTATTAACCCCTATGTCACTAACTATAAACCCTAATGTCCGCATATACCCACCGCAATAAACTATTAAACCCTATGCTGCCATATACCCACCAGAATTAACTATTAACCTCTATATCACTAACTATAAATCCCTATGCTGCCATATACCCACCGCAATAAACTATCAACCCCTATGTTGCTAACTATAAACCCCTATGCCACCATATACCCACCGCAATCAACAAACTATTAACATTGTGCCACCATATTCCCACTGCAATCAACTAAATATTAACCTCTATGTCTCCATATACACACCACAATTAACTATTAACCCCTATGTCACTAACAATAAACCCCTATGCCGCCATATACCCATCACAATCAACTAAATATAAACCCCCATGTTGCTAACAATAAACCCCTATGCTGCCCTATACCCAGCGCAATAAACTAACTATTAACCTCGATGTTGCTAACTATTAACCCCTATGTTGTCATATACCTACCTCAATCAACTAACTATTAACCCCAAGCCGCCATATACCCACCGCAATCAACAAACTATTAACCCCTATGTCACCAACTATAAACCCCTATGCTGCGATATACCCACCACAATAAACTATTAACCTCTATATTGCTTACAATTAACCCCTATGTCGCCATATACCTACCACAATCAACTAACTATTAACTCCTATGTCGCTAACTATAAACCCCTATGCCAGCAATATACCCACCGCAATTAACTATTAAACCCTATGCCGCCATATACACACTAGAATTAACTATAAACCCCTATGCTGCTAATTATAAACCCCATGCCGCCATATACCCACCTCAATCAACTATTAACCCTGTGCCACCATATACCCACCGCAATCAACTAACTATTATCCCCAATGTCTCCATATACCCACCAAAATTAACTATTAACCCCTATGTCACTAACCATAAACCTCTATGCCGCTATATACCCATTGCAATCAACTAACTATTAACCCCTATGTCGCTAACTATAAATTCCTATGCTGCCCTATACCCAGCGCAATAAACTATTAACCTCTATGTTGCTATTAACCCCTATGTGGTCATATAGTTACCAAAATCAACTATCGATTAACCCCTTTGACGCTAACTATAAACCCCTATGCAGACATATACCCACTGCAATCAGCTAACTATTAACCCCTATGCCACTCTATACCCACCGCAATTAACTATTAACCACTATGCCACCATGTACCCACCACAATCAACTATTAACCCCTATGCCGTAATATACCCACGGCAAACAACTATTAACCCTATGCCGCCAAATACCCACTGCAATCAACTAACTATTAACCCCTATGTCTCCATATGCCCACCACAATTAACTATTAACCCTTATGTCCCTAACTATAAATCCCTATGTCACCATATACCGACCGCAATCAACTATTATCCCCTATGTTGCTAATTAAAAACTATACCACCATATACCCACCAAAATTAACTAACTATTAACACCTCTTGCTATTACCTTCTATGCCGACCATAAACCCCCAATGCAAACTAACCTAACATATTACCCCCTCTAAACTAAACCCCCTAAGTTAAAAGTATTTTAAAAAAATCTAACTAAAAAAATTTAAATAAAAAAATCTAAAGCAAAAAAACCAAGCCAAATTTAACACCTACTCCCCCTCTTAACTAACCCCACTAAGTTGAAAAAATATATATAAAAAAGCTAAGTTACAAAAAATAAAAAAGCTAAATTACAAAAAAATAAACTCCATTATCCAAATTAAACTGTAAAAACCTAGCCTAGAAAATTAAATTAAAAATAATAAACCCTATTCTTAAAAATAAAAAACCCACCCCAAAAGTCCCTAAGCCCAAAAGTATTATATAATGCACCTGTCTTTTATAACAAAAATATCTATTTTAAAAATATATTTTTATTTACCATAATAAATGCATCAAGCAAGAATATCTATATTTTAACTTATATATCCAATACTTAAACTAATATGAATTATACATGATGTCAGACCTTGCATTGATATTCAATTTTTTAAACAGTTATGCATGTATATTGCATAAAGGTTTAAGTATTGCATAGACATTAAAATGTGTTTGTTAGTTTGTTGCGTTTATTAGTGATAACATAGATATATATGTTAATAAAGATTTATGTTATAGTAGTCAGTAGCATTAAATTATTTTTTTACATAACAGGCATGCAGTTATGTATAACTATAATGTTAATTTAAATGTCTTTAATTAGAAATAATAAACACAACAAGCAACATTAATTACATTTTAATTTATATGGAAATATTGAAATATTATGCATTTTACATAACAATGCATCATATATTAAATATTGATTATTTTTTTGAAGGGCCTTAGCTTCTACAGTTAGTTTTAGGTTATGGCAGATTAGGGGTCAATGTTTAAATAATATGCATAGTCATGTACAATGCTAATTTTTTGAGTATTGTAGATCTCTTAAAAGTGATTTAATGGTTGCTTTCATTATTTGAAACATAAAAATATATTTTCAAATTTGTATTTATGTTTGAAATAATAGCAAGCAACTATTAAATCCCTTTTAAAA